>NW_009646412.1:0-761 GCF_000708025.1 Charadrius vociferus
CTGAGGTCACAAAGGAGGGGTGGGGCAATATTGCCTTATATGCTATGTCTTGCCCACTCCCCCTTGCATACAATGGAGGCATGAGGCACGATCAGCTTTGTGGTGGATGCCACCAGGTGTCCACACAGCGGCTTTATCCCTCCCTGTCTCGGCACCAGTGGACGGGAGAAACATAAAATGAAAAAGAACACCTGGGTCCAGATAAGGGCAGTCCAATAAAGAACAAGCAAAGGCGGCGCATGGAAGCAAAGGAACAAAAAAGATGTATTCTCTACTTCCCATCAGCAGGAGATGTCCAGCCGCTGCCTAGGAAGTAGGACCGCAGTACGCATAGAGGTTGCTCCAGAAGAGAAATGCCTTAATGAAGAGTGCCCCTCCCCTCCTCCTTTCTCTTAGCTTTCATTGATGAGCATCATGTCATATGGAATGGAATATCTCTTTGGTTAGTCTGCTGTCCCAGCTATGTCACCTCCCAGCCTTTTCCCTATCAACAAATAACAGAGGCGCACATTAAACACGCTTGCACGGTGCGGTTTGGGTGTACGAATTCTCAAAAGTGCATGGCAGCAGATAAAGTCATGAACAAAGCCAATACGTTACGGAAATTGCAAAAATGACTCTGTGAGTAGTCCTCAGATTGCTTATAAGGAATCCAAAGCTGTAACACAGGGACCTAGTCAGACTCTCAGCTGAGAGCCACCTTCATTGTGGCAATAAAAAGGGGGTTTAGCTCCTGCCTACTTCTGCTCCCTTCTGTCCGG
>NW_009646412.1:1588-22812 GCF_000708025.1 Charadrius vociferus
TCCCAAGGAGCACATGCAACAAGCACAGGGGATGTCCTCGAGCACGTGCTCCTCAGGCTGCTTTGGATGTGAACAGCAACTGCACACACACACACACACAGATGTGCACATGCAGTGTGCTCCATCAGCAGTCACAGGGTCAGGCATCGGGCTTCACACTCAGAAGTACTTCAAGGGGCAACAATGGCGGAAAGCCAGCAGAAGCATCTCTGAGACAAAAGACCTGCAGGGCGTGTTCGGGCTCGGGAAGGGATGCGGGGACGCTTAGCAAAGCCCTGGCCAACCCCACACCATTCATTCAGCTTAATTCCCGTCCATGAACGAGGTGCTGAGGTTACAATGGAGGGGTGGGTCAAGATTGACTTATATGGTATTTGCTGCCCAACCTCCCTCCCCTTCTCAGCAGCACCAGGGGCAGAGAATATAACATGAAAGAGTACTCATGGGTCTGCATAAAGGCAGTTGAATAACGAACAAGCAAAGGCGGCGCATGGAAGCAAAGCAACACAGAATATGTATTCTCTACTTCCCATCAGCAGGAGATATCCAGCCGCTGCCTAGGAAGTAGCACCTCAGTACACATAGTGTTTGTTCCAGAAGAGAAATGCCTTAATGAAGAGTGCCTCTCCTCTCCTCCTTTCTCTTACCTTTTATTGATGAGCATGATGTCATATGATATAGAACATCTCTTTGGTTAGTTTGGGTTGGCTGTCTCACTTATGCTACCTTCCAACCTTTTGGCTACCCCATCATTTGGAATATGTATGAGCATCTGGCAATGCCAACAACAAATACACACTGGAGAGATAGTGGATTGAGAGCAGCCCTGAGGAGAAGGTCTTGGGTGTCTTCATTGATGAGAAGCTCAACATGAGGTGGTAACATCTGCTTGCAGCCCAGAATGCCAGCTGTATCCTGGGCTGCATCAAAAGAAGCATGGCAGCAGCTCGGGATAGGTGATTCTGCCCCTCTACTCTACTCTGGCGAGACCCCACCAGGAATACTGCGTCCAGCTCTGAGGCCTCCAACGTAAGAAGGACATGGAAGTGTTGGAGCGGTCCAGAGGAGGGCTACAAAAATGATGAGAGGGCTGGAGCACCTCTCCTATGAAGACAGGCTGAGAGAGTTGGGGTTGTTCAACCTGGAGAAGTGAAGGTTCCATGGAGACCTTATTGCAGCCTTCCAGTACCTAAGGGGTGCCTACAGGAAAGATGGGGAAGGACTTGGGGCTGTTGCAATACAACAAGGGGGAATGGCTTCAAACTGGAATAGGACAGATTTAAATTAGATATTAGGCAGGAATTCTTTATTCTGAGGGTGGTGAGATACTGGAACAGGTTGCCCAGAGAAGCTGTGGAAGCCCCATCCCTGGAAGTGTTCAAGGCCAGGTTGGATGGGGCTTTGAGTAACTTGGTCTAGTGGTGGTGTCCCTGACTCACGGCAGGGGGGGTGGAACTAGATGATCTTTAAGGCCCTTTCCATCCAAAACCATTCTATGATTCTGTGATTCTATGCTAAATTGGGTGTTTATTTTTCAATTATTGAAAGAACATATTTCTACAACAATTGTTGATGCACCTGTAAGATGAACAAAACCAGCAAATTATGGGTAAAGGAAGGCTATAACCGAAATATTAAAAAACAAGTTCTCACATTTTAAGCTCTCAATTTGGTATTTCGTGCATGAAATAGGCAAATGTTGATGATTTTGCTCCTCTGTGCAGATTAAAGCACAGCTATATATTTACGTAAAAGCTACACATATCTTCCTCTCTGGTGGTTTGTGCATAAGGTCAGAATGGTCAACATGAATTCGCATAGAACATTTGTTCTATGTGATTGTCATTTGGGCTTTCAAGCATGAGAGAATGGCTTCTTGGTAATCTTAGTGCCCAAATCTGCAGAATTAATCATGCAAGTTAACTTTGCCAAGTGTCTTTAGCACTCACTTAAAACATTCAACCTAGTCTCTTCTATGGCTTTCTGTCTGTGGACCCTTGGCCATTACTCTCTCCTGCAGCAGTGTTATGGTGTCCTCATAAAGTATCACACAGAATCACAGAATGGTTTGGGCAGGAAGGGACCTTTAAGGAGGGACTTCTTTCACTAGATTATAAGGAAAAAGATGACCTAGCTGTGATTTTAAAATTATTTTAATTACATGACTACCTAAATTGACTTTCATCAAATATTTAAACCAATTTATAAATAACCTTTACAGTACTTGAATTTCTACCTCACATTCGGTGATGGTCAACTGTCTAATAAAATATTGCTATTCTCTTCAACATGTACAGTTTTTTTCATTTTGATGAAGATGTTTCCCATCTTTTACCATAAAAACACCAGTAAAGTAATGCTTTATTGAAGCTACTTTCAAGCACAATAAAAACATGGTCTTACTTGTTTAAGTTTCTTCAGATCTTCGTCAAGTTCCAAGTTGTCCAAAATAACAGCAACAAACAAGCTGAGTAGAATCTACAAAACAATTGCAAATTAAATATTAAAGCTTGTCTTATTTTTCTTAAGAAGTACTACGAAAGGACATGGAAAAATGAGGGCCCTAGTGATGCAAATAGGAGTCTTTCCTTTGACATCTGTTGAACTAATATCACCTGCTACTATATGTCTGTTGCCGTTTTGCAAGTAGTAATTTTTTTAGCTTATCATACTATTATTATAGGAAATAAAAATTTTTGAATTCTAGGTTTTATGACCAATGCATTATGTATGTCTAACCATATACCCATAAAAATGTACTTCACATGAAAAGAAAATTAAATTCATCAGAATTAATAATAATAAAAAAGAAACGCAAAGCGGAATCCTAAAACGGCTCATATAGCTAAGGTGCTTTTCAATGAAGGTGTGAATTTTCAACACAGAGGCCACCTAAGACTGATTTACTTTATGGATTTGCTTAATGCTCGGAGTGCCTCTGTGCAAAGAGCTAACTCCACTTTGAAAGAAAAGCAAGCTGTCTCATTATTTGCATGAATTGGGAGTACCAGTACAGGAAACTCATGAACTTTTTTTTACTCTACATTAAATATTGTGTAGATATGCACCTGGGAAGAAGACTCTCAGGGAAGTGTATATTGAATTATTATATTTTCCTTGAGTAGACATACTGACCAGAGGCCAAAGAAGCCAAAAATGTGAGTGATACAGCTAAGAAGGAGACAGAACTAGGAGAGCAAGGATGTAGGCAAGGGAGGATACCGCTGTTCAACATATATCCTCAGACAACTTACATCTTCAGGCAGTAAATTTGTATATACATAGCTTTACAGCTGTTAGCAACTGCCAAGGTTTTAGTCTCTGAGGTTCAAGGCAAATATCCTCAAACATGCTGCGCTCCTATAGGCAAGCACCAATTTCACAGAGCTATCAGAAGGAAACTAAGCTCTTTTAAAAGAGCTACAGGCCTGAAGTATTTGTGTGGTCTGGGACCACTGAGTTACAACCAGAGCAGATGTACCTGTCCACCACTGTTCTAAATGAAGTGTGAGTTTACCTGTCATTCAATCACATTGGAAAATTATTCCCCACCTATATGGAAGATGAAATTTAAGTAGCTTAGTACATCAGACAAGGAGTGTGGAACTCAAACTCTATCTAAGCTGGGTGTCTGGACTTTGTTCTACAGCAGGATTCCCTTTCCCTCCATGAGCTATAAAGGTACAGAAGACACAAGAAGTACTCTTACCCATAAATTTATAAAATGTCAGTGTTCAGAAAAATAGATGTTCTTTTAATAGGAAACTGTTTTTAGCAATATGCAGAATTTCCCACAGCTGTTTGAAAAGGCATATTATATATGCCACATACTTAAACAGCACCTCATACAGTTTTCAATGATCTGACTACTATGAACAGTGGAAGTTAAGATGGCCTTCAGAATGGCAAAGCCATACAGAATTCTGGTAAAACACATAATCCCTGGCACAAACTACTTTGATCCCTAATTGCTGATGAACAGTTTTGCTATCGGTCTTTCAGGATTTTACAGTATGGTGTTTTTCTTCAGATACTTTATGCAGTTTATGATACTCCAGTACCTGCAGGTTAGAGCACACTAGTTAAGGAAGTAGAGTTCCACACTAAAAAGAAGTACAGTCCTCATTAAATACATGACCACTTACAGTCTTGCTGTTTCATGCACAGATATGTATCAAGGCATCAAGACTTCTATTAACTCCCTTTACACTTTTTTCCAACAAGAATCAAAGAAAAAGGTTAAATGCAAACTTGTTATTTGTTTAACTTCCTCTGCTGCCATCTCAACTAATAACAGTCCTTGCTTCCAACAGAGGTTTTGTATTTTGAGCTTCAACTTTTTTGCCTTCTAATGTGAAACGTATTCATCTCTTTCCAAGGCTCTACAGTCTGGTTTGCCAAATGTCTGCAATTATCACTTCTCAATTCTAATCCTCCCCCTCTTCTGGCTGGTGAAAGTCATTTCTTCATTTGACTTCACTCTTATTATTCACTGACGGCTGTTTATTCTTAGAACCCTTCTTTTTGGTTTTAGTAGCAGCCCAACCATTTTCATGCTCCTTTACCAATTCCACATTATTTTCTTTCTTTAAGCTTCTTTTGCCTCTAGACAACTCTGTCCTACATAGCTTTTCTCTTTCAGGATCTGAGGAAGATCTTAGAACCGAAACTAACAACTTCTTAAGGGCCAGGTTAATTCTGCAAAGTTGTCTTAGCAGTTTCTTCATCCATGTAAAATTTGCATAGGTGAATGAGAAGAAATGTATACATTTAGGAAGCAACACAAGGACCATGTACTTAAATGCAAATTCCCTGTAAAAGGACTGAGGATGGTGTACTGAAAAGTGACTTCGTCCCTAGCAAAATAACTGCTTTGAGTAAACAAATGGAGAAGTCCCAAATGACTCTTTCAAAAGATGAAACATATAGCAGAATACTAAAATTGCTCTTACAGCTAAGTTACTTCTCAATTAAGGTGTGAATTTTTAGCCCAGAAGCCACCTGACACTAATTTACTTTATGGACTTGCTTAATGCTTATCTAAGAAATAAAAATGGATTCCAGTTCAGACAATGTTCTCAGGGAAGAACCAGAAAAACAGCAATAAGATTCTCTAACAGGTACCTATTTTCAAATCCATGACCAAAACTCACTTCCCTTCTGTTTTTTATCCCCACTTCCCAAGGAGTTTTAAAGATCACTTCAGCATGAAAAGTTGCTTTTCCAGACCCCAAGGACTCCTCTAACCCTTGCAAGGAAATTACATGTCCTATATATCTGCTGATATGTACATTTGTTTGGCTTACACTTTAATTTGGTTAAGAAGCTCTAAGAGCATCAAATGCACTTTACTGCCATTTAGAAAATGGTTAAGATTTCAATCCTTATGAAGGAAACGGCTGCACCCACAACTACAGTTTGATTATTCAGTCTTCAGAAGTGAAACAGGACATACTGTAAAAGGAAAGAAGCAGATGGAAACTGATGGAGATTGTACAAATACAGTTGGTACCTTATATAAGTAGACAACCAAGCAAAGGAAGAAAATGGAATGAAAAAAGTGAAAATATGAGTAAATGCATCAAAACCTGCGCTGAATTCATAATACAAAATGAGCAAAAGTAGAAGTGAATTAAGGGTGCGCAAACTGGTTATTCCCCTGATTGTAGTATTTTCTCTGTGTTGGTATTTAAAATACAGTACCAAGCCCTTATTGATAGAGGATATCCAAAAAGCTGTTTTCCTTACAATTTTCTCTATACAAAAATGCAATCACCCCATTTGAAATGAATACAGAAAAAATATTTTTTTAGATATAATACCCATTTCCATACACATACGGGAACTGCTGCATTAGTTCTCATCCTTTTATTGATTGATATACTACTATGTGATATATTTTACATGCATTGATTTTGCATCAGGCAACAGGAAAGAAGTGATTTCTAGTTAAGAGTTTATATCCCGAGGCTTTACACTTTTCACTTTAATTACTGCTGCAAAGAGAATGCAATGGTAGCTGAGGAGACCATTTCTACATGATGAATAAAAGCACTTGCTTAACTCTGCAATCATTAGAACTGTGAAGGTACAAGACAGTTAACAATTGTTACTAACAAGTTGTTAGTCTAGCAGCGTGACTTGGATCTTATGAAGAACACCACCTCACACCAGAACAAAGGCCACCTCCTTATGCCACAGGGTTGAAGGGTAAATTCTACCACATCAAAGATCTAATCCGAAAGCCCTCTATGCTGAAAATGAGCATCACAATTAGTTTTAACTAGCTGAGAAAAATAAGTAATACAAGAGCTATAAGAATAATTCAAACCAAAGAAAAGCACAGCACAGTTGCAAGGGAAGACTTACCAGAGTAGCAAAAAGATGATACAGTATAAAATAAATAGCAACTACTGGTGCCCACATATGTCCTACAGCATTCAGTGTCTGATCCATGACATCCACCCATCCTTCCTGTGTGAGAATCTGAAACATTGACATGAACGCCTGCCAGAAAAAGAATTACAAACACATTAACAATTCACAAATTACATTAATGTTTTATTGACACATTCCTCAAGTTGATTTAACAGAGCAGAACACCTGTTTTGGCTTGTTTTTTAAATCTTAATAAACAAATGTATTTCTGTTTTTAAAGTCAGGAGAAATGCTATTCCAGAGCTAAAGGAGAAATAAGTAGCTTAACCTTTGATTGAACTGTAATCTGCAACTTGTAAACATAGTCCTAGCTCCACTAGCCCATACAAAGCGCTTTTTTGTTTCCTCCAGGGCTGACAAAATAGGAGTGATATCCTGAGCACCAGAGATCATTGTTTTGAGTATTATACCGTATTGTGATTTTTTGATTATGCTTATTCTTCTGTGTTACCTCTCTATAAATATATCTGTAATAAAGTGTTACAATTAAATGTGACCATACATGTTATCTTAATAGCAGAAGCATTCTAGGCACTCCACAGAGGAGACTAACCAATACAAGGCAAGGTCCCAGTACTTCCATTTGTTTCAGTCAGTCAGATGCTTCCCCTATACATTTTGTAAAGAGCATTCTTTGTAGAACTGTTCCTGCAGCACTTTCGCATCCCTTCAGAGCAGGGGTACATGTCAAAAATAGAGGGAATAATGGAAATGTTTCAACGAACTGTCTTTGGTCATAGGAATAAATGAATCCAGATAAATGCAGAACCCAGATGTCTTAGACCTTTGAAACCCCAACTTGAACCTACAGCACAGACCAGAGTCTAACTCAACATGAAGAATGTGTGAAGGTGACAAGTGCATCATACACAGACACTGAGGACTGTGCTCTGCCTCAGCCACCGAAGTTTGACTGTAGTATCAAAGTGAAGTGCGGATCTTGATAGTCTGAAATCTCTCAATGAGGTCGAACTGTTGCACAAGTTTCCTTTGCTTTTGCCTGAGATCAAAGGAACTCTCTTTCCAGACAGCAAGGATCAAAGCTGATGTCTTACTGAAGTTTAATACATAACAAAAAAGTGTTAGAAAATGAAGACATTAACAATGCAGCTCCAGGTAACAGGATTCCTCTAATTCAAAATGTTGACACAGTGATAAAGGTATATTACGTCAATGCTCAGTGTGTTTGACACCCCCAGCAATCGCTGATTAACACAATAATGCACTTGGCCCAAAGAGAACAGGACTCTTCTTGTCAGACCCATGAGAAAACAGTACCTGGAGAGTCCTTCGCATCAGCTTACCCTAAGCCCAAATGCGTGCTGGAAAAGCTGAAAACATGTAGCTATATGAGCTTATGTGCTTGAAAAACAGTAAAATGGGTTCTAATTAATTTTTAAAGCTGCTGGCAAAACTGACTTGGGGGGGGAGACTTCAAGTTTATATTACTAACATTAACTATAGGCACTTACTTTGCTTGGGCTCCTTATCAAGTTTGCAGATTTTCTGAACAAAACAATGTCTTCTCCGAGCAGTTTCTCCCAATGTAAACAGGACCCTTAAGGTTACACCTACACCCTCAAGGGATTCCACTCCAGGCTGTGATTTCTACCCTGCAGCATTGGCCAATTTACTCTAGAGCAGACTGCCTGCGGACATGCATATAGCACTTTGTCCTGCATCTCCTCCTCACCCTATGTGGTATCCCTGTGGCTGTAACACATCATTACTATTTGGTGACAAGGAGCTGATTCCATCTGTCTGAAGTAATGCTAAGGATGTGGCATAACTTGCCACACTAGTGTTTCTGTATGGTGAAATCAAGGGTGCACGCTATTATGCTTAAAATTTGAGAGGAGGACTTGCAAGTGCAGAGCTTGCCGGGGTGGTGTAGGAGGGCTGGGTAAGGCAGGGACAATCTAATCTGGTGCATCTGGTTATGCAAGGCACTGCATAAAAGGTATTGCCTTTTTGGAGTGCCCAGTTGGAGAGAACTATTCCCCTGCCCGATCCCAGGGATTGCCTTGGAGAGAGTTCACTGGAAGCAGGAAGAAAATTAACAACTAAGCAGTATCAATACCAGGAGGCCAGTGCTTGAGCTCAGTGTATGGCCCTCTTTCATTGACCACTGATAAGGATCCCAGGACTAAAGCTTTTTCTCCTCTGTCCACTATAACTAGTACATATTTGAAAGTAATAAAAATTGGGTCATGGTGTCTCCAGATGTCCAGAGGAAGAACTGTGCACTTTTACTCTGTTAGAGGGGTCTCAAACACTTAGCTGCTAAGGGCTTTGTAAAAAATTTGCCTGCTGGTGCTCACAAAAAAACCAACCAACCCCACACCAGAATCCAGCTCGGTTTCTTATTGCTGCTCTGTTCTGTGGCACTCTGAAGCATAAGCACACCGTTAGAGGCTATGGCCAAGGAGTTTGAGAGCTATTTTTACAGATGCTTTTCAGAATTAAATCATACTAATAAATTTTTCAGAGATGATTAAGCCTACAAGTCCAAATCGCTTACAAGCAGTGAAGCTAAGGTGTACATAGAACAGATCAAGGCATCCAAGTAAGCAATTGCACACATCAGGAGATGAAGTCAAACTTAATATTTTAACTTCTACACCAGCAACATCTTGACCAAATGTAACATCCCAACCTTTCCTTTGAACAGACAGATCCCCCAGAGAACAAAGGCTTCCATAAACTAGAAGCAGCAGAGAAAACTGCTTTCAACTACCTTTCTGTAAATCCTTTATGTCTTTGCTATGTTGTGTGTTATGAGAGTCTAAATATGAGGACTGGAATTTGCACAGTGCCCTCCACTTGCATGTTCCTGCCAGTAACCTCAGCCTTAACTAGCCTGCTGCTGACCTGTGGCCAGGTCCTCCCTTCCAATTAGTGCCTCCTCACAGCCACACACACAGACTCCTTACACTGCGCAACGTTACAGACCCTTAGTAGCGATTCCTTTCCTTACAAAAAATCATAGAATCATAGAATGGTTAAGGTTGGAAAGGACCTTGAAGATCATCGAGTTCCAACCTCCCTGCCATAGGCAGGGACACCTCCCACTAGACCAGGTTGCCCAAGGCCACGTCCAGCCTGGCCTTGAACACCTCCAGGGATGGGGCCTCAACAACCTCTCTGGGCAACCCGTTCCAGTGCCTTACAACCCTCAAAGTGAAAAATTTCTTCCTAATGTTTAATCTAAACCTGCCCTCTTCCAGTTTAAAGCCCTGCAAAAAACCCCAAACCAACAAAACACCAAGAACTATTATCAAGCTCTGCACAATACCTCGAGTCTCCCCCCACGCAGGGAACGAAACATTTCAAAACTTTAGCTAGGAGAGGCCTTCTGTAGCCAGAGGAGCATGTGTGAAACAAGCAGGAAATTCAGCCTCCTTTATAGCTGCCAGTGGTGCTCCAGGGTGAAGAAGACAACCAACCACCCCACCAGTACCCAGCACTGCTTCTCAGTTTCCCTTTGTGATGGGGAGGTGAAGCTAAACCAGGCGGTTGCTGTTTCCCAGTACTCAGAGCACCTCTGGAGGCAGTGGTGGTCCTACCTGGCTGGTGTGAGTCTCCTTGCTGAAATATAAGGTGGGCACTACAGTAAGTAATACACCCCACTGCTGGCTTTGAAAACACCGGAGGTACTGGATCATTGAACCAGTGCAGTATCCTTTCTTGTGAATCACACTAAATTACTATAGTTTATTGCTTTTTAAAAATTTGTATTTTAATTAATTCTTCAAGGCATAAAGACACCTCCGATACTATGTTGTGGATGCCTCATTAATACATGCACTAGATTAATTTGGAAAAGACAGTCTTTTAACATCATAAAAATCTAATTTTCCATCTAAACCAGTTGTCCCTAAAGCATATAGTCATATAAAATGGCCTTTCAATATAAATTAAAGATTTTATTACAACATTAAAGTCTAGTATATGATAAAGCATTAGTTTTAAGAAAACATGGCACTGCAGAATGAGTATGTGCTTTGCACCCAGCAATCTCCTTCGGAGCGAGTTATTTTTAGTTGAAAGGTATACTTCCCACTGTTTATTTTAAAATTAATTTGAAATGCAACTAGCTGACAGAATCAACATCTGTGAAGATGAGACTGAGAGATTTATGCAAATGGTGATTTTCTGAATTAATTTGTGTTATAGAAAAGACTGTCAATTTCTTTGAGTATTTATGCCCTATTACTTAATTAGCTGTTTTGATGATGGAAGTCAAACTACCTTTTTATTTATAGTGGAAGATTGGCAAAGGTTTGGTGGAATGCACAAGCTGAAGTGCCAGTTCTGATATCTTGTCCAACTACTACAGGGGTGGTGCCGCACAAATTACTACTTACAGTTATAATGTGCTTGACTTGTAACTGCTGCTTGTCTCTAAAATATTATGGGCCAAATCCCAATGGCCTTATTCATGGAAGCAGTCCTACAATCAGTGGGATTACTGCTGCAAATTAAGCTAACGGGATTTAGGCCAGTGCTGTGAAATGCTTGCAATCTGCTCTACCTGTGTAAAACTACCTTTTGCTTGTAACACAGCCATGAGAACTCACTAATTGCCTGAGAGAAGAGCAGCTGTCCTGTAAAAATGTGGCAGTGGCACCGAGACTGTAACTGCATGAGAATCAAGACTACATTGTTCAGCTTTTTTAAGGGATGATGCTCAGGTTGAACTAACATTTCACAGCTTGAGCTTTCTCCAAGCTCAAGGCTAGCAGCGATGTCCTGATTTTGCTGAAGACAGGGGGATTTTTGCTGCTGAGATCAGCTGGGCCTGGCTGTCATCTTGTGGTGACCCATTTAAAAGAAGAGCAGTATTCCTGACTTCGTAAGTTGAGACATCGAGTAGTCAACACATGGCCCTAAACCTCAAGAGAAACCGGGGCATGGAAGTCAGAGACACTAACAACATGTTTTGTCTTCTGTACGGTGAATTTTAAAATTTCTTAGTGGCCATCTGACAGTGATGCCTCTGAAACAGACTCCCCCCCCATCCTATTTCTTCTTTGGGGGGCCCAGTCACCCCCTGTCCTTCTCATAGCTCAGTATGTGCAGCCCAAGAAGACATGCAAAAATAGAGATGGCTGATCGGTTAAAAACAATATAGCAAACATCTATATTTTTATACTTAGCATTAGAGAGAAAGCCAGTCCATTTGAAAAGTTGCAATGGCCAAAAGAAGGGTGAAATTTGTAGCCATGGCAACACTGAGCTTGTGCCTATTGACTGTTGTCAGGAAACCATGTGAAAACATGCAATTTAGAGGCATTAGCGAAAGGAGGAGGTCTACTTGTTCCAAACCCCATACTGTGCCTTCTTATAAAGCACTTACCATTTCAAAATGATTTTAGGTTTTGTCTGTTTCAGTGCAGAAGGCACTTTAATGTGCAAACTCAAAATTTAGCCTCTAGTGTCATCATTTTCGTTAGAGTGCTTGTTCTTTATGTACTTGTAACAGAAAAAGTCCACAGTAACAGTCCTGGCTATTTTAGGTTCATTCTTATTTTTTAGGGGTAAGCCCCTAAAACTTTATTGTAGCAAATTCTGCTTATGCAGACCTCACACCATCTCCTACATTATACAGTAATGCAAGTATTTCTTCAGTCACATTTTGAAAACAATAAATTCCAGGCAAAACCCAAATCGCATATTTTATAACTGTGGTATTGTAAACTGATTCAGCGGTCTTTACTCAGAGCGGACAACATCAGTGGGAACCCCCCAGTCTTTGCTAGGAAGACATGCTCCTTTGGAGGGACCCCACCACTCACACCATCAATCACAATTTTCGAGTGCAAAATTTTCACTGATTCTATTACCGTATTAAGAGATGTTTTGTTAGAAAACTACAAAAAGGAACCACATGCTACAAAGTATACTTCTGGACTACTCATAACGAGGTGAATATGTATACAAATAAACAATAACTAAAAAATAAGGAGAGACTCTTGCTTCTGGCTATCATATAAAAAGTATTCAAAATATTTCAGTTCAGTATTGCTGGAACACTCCTTTGTTATTGGTTACAGGTCTTCTGTTTTTCCAAAACTTGAGTCAGAAAATAGAAAAAAAAGTTTGGATATTTTCTGTTTGTAAAAAACCTGTATAATTTACTGGAGTAAATATTTTCTCACTCTTCAAACATGTAATACATACATGTATCTGTTAAAATTGAATATGATAGTTCTGACTGAGCCTCAGATTGAAATGTCCAAAATAATCTAAAACTTTACTAAAGTCTTGATATATTTGGCAATGTTTTCCTGCAAGAGGACCTTTCTCAGATACTTATACCAATTTATCTAGTTAAAAAGTGCAGGTGGTTGTAAAACTGTCTTATTTTAATTATACTACAATAATTCTTTCAGGAATGTCATTGCCACTTTGCATAAATAATAAAAATAATTCTAAAACCGAATTCCATCATGATTTCAAACTTGCAGTTGGAAATTTTTTTCAGAAGTTCTAATGGCAGTTGGGTATACAGTAAGGTGGTACTATCACTCAATGTAGAGACAGAGGCCTGACTTCATTAGAAAAGCTTCAGTTTTATTATATTCTTTTTGCTTTCTTCAGCATTTAGAAAATGAATTATACTGAATTCTTAATGATCCTCCTGGCTGCTTTTCTAAGCACGTCTTCTGAAATAGAAAGCATGGTGTCACATTATTCCCTGTGGGTAGGTATTTTTTGTCTTACATTTGATGGCCAGCTTCCCATACATCAAGTCCAGGTTGATAATTACAAATTGTTGCCTAGCCATTTTGTTTGCTAAATGCGTGACCCTTGAGGCTGCATTATTCATTGTTATTTAATTGTTCTCACCAATGCACTTTCACTAAAATAGATACATTGGATAACCAAACTGGAATGACAGAAACAAATAAATTGTCACTGGAACCAATCCATGTACACTCAGTCTAATCCATTATTAAAGAAAAGGCAGTATTTTCATTCAGAACAGTGTGCTTCAATAAATACATTAGCTCCAATTTCCACTGATTTTCAATGTTCTGTTCTGAATTAATGCAATGCCCATAAATATCCATTATTTATACCCCAAAGGCAAACATTTATTTTGTCCATGCAGACAGGTTCTATAACCCTGTGTAAAACAAGCATTCCTGTACAAATCAGGAACAACCACTTCCATAATATGAAAATATAAATCATGTGTAGACATGTTTTATATAAATTTTGTGGCTAATATTCATGATTGTGCATGAATCCCCTTTCTGCAGCATGCTACAGTACTGTTAAGCCATACGCTTTGTCGTGTCACCATCAGGGTGCATACATAAAATTTCACTATATTCCCTCAACAGCAGAAACACAATACCTAACCCAAAGAAAGACAAACTTCACTACTGAAGGACTACAGGAAGACTGTCACACCCAGAAAATACAATTCCTTCATCTACACATACAGAGATAAACTGCTCCACGGTTCTCAGAAGGAAAGGAAGACCGCTAATATAATAACAAATATGATATATCAATGATAAGAAAATAATAATAAGCAATGAGTAATCAATGCTTTTTATACTTGCCCGTGGAAATGTTGTAAATCTATCCAGTTCTTCCACAAAGCAAAACATCTGTAAACTGATTGCTGACATTACGATTAAAAGGCTGGCAGTAAATACCACCAAACTCCCAAGTTTTTTTCCAGGTCCAAATATCTTATACACAAAATCTTCCAAAGCAGGAGAAATCTTTATAAGCCGAACTACTCTAAGAACCTGCAAAGAAAGAGAAAATGCAACTGTATTAATTAGTTGATTATCACATTAATCAACAACTTTTCACAGGATCGGAGACTTCAAGGCCAAAAAGGGCCTTGTAGCCTTGTAGCCCGCTGAGTATCAGGTTGCCACTGCTTCTAACAGACCGCAAGTTGTGTGTTAGGTTAAGAACACAAGCCCTGGAACCTGTCAGACTTTGTCTGTACTTATCCTGGCCTGCCTGGAGATTTGTTTTAGCTATTAACAGCGGTCACCTAATGATGAGGTAACTGTTAACCTACTCCGTCTTCTGCTTAGCTTTTTATGATTCTGTGTGGTAATGCTTATTGTTACATAGCTCTTTTTTTTTCTAACATGTAGTAATAACAAGCTGTAATTTTGCATAGAATGAGCTATCTATGACCCTTTCATAAAATGCAGCATCGAGGCATACAGGCATGGGACGACCACAGAGGTCTTGAGAGTACAGGCACGGGAGGATACTCAAGGCCCCCCAAGGCTATCATCAACTCACCGATCACCAACAGTCATCACAGAAACACAACTAGGTAAAGCTGTTTTGGGGGTAACAAAGGGAACAAAGACATAGGCAAAACACACCACAGATAGTAAATCTGAATGTAACGTGGAATTACAGACCAATGAAGGTTTATAGTGTGGTACCAAACAGAAGAATGGCTTCAGGCTTGAGTCAAAATATATCAGTCTAGTTTTAGCAACTGAGAATCTATTGCAGTGCTAGGTCAATTGCTCCAGTTTGATTATCATCACGGTTAAAAATTCATACTTATTCTAAATGGACAGGATCCTGAACAGTCTTTGAAGAAAGCTCTGATTTGAGCAGCAAGCTAGATGAGATGACTTTGAGAGATCACTTCCAACCTAGATTCTTCTATGATTCTATGTTATTTGTTACACCAGGTTACATAGTCTAATAAAGAACTGCCAACTCTTCTTCCACAAGTCATCTTTTCATTTCCGTGCCCCAACACCAAATTGCTTGGCATTGCTGTGTAACCTAGGAAGTTTGGTAATGAACATTATTTTGCTACTTCGTACTATATACAACAAGGGAGATTTTGGGCAGCATTTCTCAGTATCAGATGAAACAGCATTGTGTGCCACTGACATACTGGACATCTCTCAGTATTGGTAGTGGCAGCAGAACTGTGATCGCGCGTGGAACTCCTAACCCATTCACTGCTGACTCCACCTTGGAAAAACTGCTGAGAGCTCAGATCCTCCTATTTCTGCCACTCATGGTGACACATATCAGTATCAACAAGAGGCCGTAGCAGCCACAGCAGTTGCTGGAGACAACAGACAGGAGTATATGAGGCAAATGAGATTCTGCAGTTCTTATGAAGAAAAAGACTCTCTAGCCCAAGGTACTGCCTGTATTTCTGCAAGAATCATATTGAAACTGAAAGGTAGGAATTACAGTGCAATTATAGGTTGACCTTATGTACAAGTCAAATACAATTACTGGGCTGCTTTTGGAGAGAAAATAAGTTTGACAGAAGGATATAGTAGTTGTTTTCAGAAAGACTTCACTGTGCCTTATAGCTTGCTAATAATGTACACCTTTACATTTTGCATGAAAGAAATTCATCTCCCTACCTATCCGTCAGGTACGCAGAATATGGTAGTCATCTAGGCTCTACTGTCAAAGGGGAGAGAGAGAGAAAGCCAACTCAAGAGAGCAACTTATTCCAAACATAACCAGACCCCTTGTGTGAGATGGGAAAGGCCTTCACTGTCTTCAGCGGTTTGAAAAGGCCCTAGACACTAGACAGCTTAACTTTCACACCAGTAGAACAAGGTGAGATAAGGTCCTTTCTTTCGTATTGGTACCACAATCAAATTACATGTAATCTGAGTACATGAAACTGGTCGCCAAGAGAGTGACAGACAGTGAGATAAGCCAGATTTCCAAGTACTATGAACATGCAAACACGATGCCTTCTTACTTAGATGATCTACTCGCAGTGTAAATGTTAGCTCTGTTCCCATCAATATTAGTGTAAACACTGACTGCAGTGGGGTGAAGATTTCATGCTAGTCAGTATTCTGAGCTGTACTTTAGCTAAACTGTGTTATCTGCCTTATTTTTTTTGCCCCTTCCTTTGGGAAACTTTAATTGACCTTTAAGCAACACACTAATCTTATTGATACTGTTTGTTTTTTTCATTTATTTTCATTAGGTGACAAATTGAATCTAGCAAAAGTACACTCTAATGAACATTGATGCATTCTACGTAATTGGATCACAAATTGTATTAAAGAGCTGCAGAAGGTGCACTGTTTGGATTAAATATAAAAATATGGAAAAAAATAAATCAAAATGAAAAAATATAAAAGAGGAGCCACAGCTTTGTTACAAAGAATGGCTACATCTCTGAAAAGGGACGATATTTATTCAGAAAATGACTCAGCAATATTTTCCCCAAGCGCAAATACAATACCATCTCTTCAGTCCAGTACAGGTCAAATTCTGTTTAAATCTCTCTCTTTTATGACAGTTCATTACAGATCTTTGCAATAATATGCAAATTCTGTCATTTCTCCATGGATTTTGTGCTCTATAGATTACAGCCATGGAATGGTGCTTTGCTGTAGTCTTTCACAGAGGGCTTTGCAAAGTGTTTTGAATGAATGGACAGCGAATGCGAGAAAGATAGGTGGGAGGGTGGACAGTAGCCAACGTGGTTAAGAGCGAATGATGTGTTGGCAAAAGGCAATGATAAAGACCAATGAATAATGCAGACTGAAATATATGCTAAGGAAGACTAGATAAGCCAAATGATATTTCTGCTCGCTATCCTGGAATGTGTCAAATAAGACTTCTGTTTTCAGTAATCTGTTTTGTTGGCTGACAAGGAACACATTTAACCTGTCATCATTAATACCTAAAGGCCTGGAAATCTGCCTAACGTCAAGACGTATCCATGTGGAAAAGACTTTTTGACCTTGGTTGATTTGAAAATGTGTTATCTAGCTTGCCCAGAAGCTTAATTGCGGGGGAATCTGGTGCATACCTCCCTTACACACTGACATCAAAGGTAAAGTATTTTCCAACCTTACTGTCATTTGCCTCTTAGGAGATTTGGATTGCAAAATACAACCCAAATCTTACAGTGTAGCAAGTGTTTCTGCTTGTAAAATGTATGTCTCGTATATTTTGGGAAAAAAAATGACATCCTGACATTTTCCGTTGTAAAAGTTAGCACTTTTTCCAAAAAAACCTACCACCACCCCCGCCCCACAAAACTAATTATATCCATTAAAAAGAAAAGACTTACTATTTTATTATCAACATCTGGCTACATTTTAATTATACTTTGAGTCCTATGAGTTAGTGATAATGTTACCCATTTAGTCCAACATTTTCATAATTTATACTTAAAAAACATCAGATATTAAGTGGACTATGCCCTAATAAATATGGACCAACTATTAACAAAGTTGCTAACTGTTTTAACTGAGAGGTCCCGGCTAGGTTTCCTGTGTGCTTTTGACACAAGAGTGCAACCACATACTCCTGATAGACCATCCTTTCTTGCAGGTTAGAAATATCATGCCACATTGAATAACAACATTTTACATATTTGGACAGCAAAATCAAAGCTATAACCGTCTAAAAGCCTTCAAATGATACCAGGTGAAAGAAAAATAGAATTTGTCATCCTGAAAGCTTTCTTGAGCAGATTTGTAGAAACATTTAGAAAAAATACAGGATGGCATTTGCAGAAGTCTGAGAAAGACATCATATTTAACCCGCACTTGGAGAGACTGGTCTCCCCATATTGTACTAAATCACACTATGTGTCACTGTAGCTAATCACATTTATTGACAGGACTCAGCCTGATGATTTATTATTTGCCTTTATTGATTATTAATTATTCACCATGCCAATCAATTGCTGAATAATGGACAGATACCAAACCTTTTATATATATATATTTTTTTTTAATCCCTTTTTTAGTACTGTAGAATATAACACATTATAATGAATCTCATTGCTTTCTCCCACAACTGGAGCAACCCTAAGCGCTTCAAGGAAGATGAAAGCAGAATGGGTCAGACTGGCGACAGAGGAAGACTCAGAAGTCTGAATTAATCAGTCTTTCTTTGTCTCTCCTTCCTGCTCTTCCCCAAAGTGAAAATGTAGGAAGAGTCTCAATAAACACACTTTCCCTCTAGATAAGGAATGGTTGGAGAGCTATAAAAAACAGCTGTAAGATGATTCTGGAGAAATGACATCAGAATATCCCCAATAACTGCAGCAGAGACTCTGAGGCACGCGACTGCCACAGAGATGAAAATTTGGAGAAGCAACAGCAAGTGTACTGAGGCCTCAGGGACAGAAGCCAGGAAAGCAGTGGTGGACGCTACAGGAAGGTGATGCTCTAAACAGCTGGATGCAAGGTCAAGGCTCAATGAAGGACAATGAATAAACTGATGCAGAACCTACTGAAGAGTGTAGCTCAGATAAGAAAAGGGATTTACTGAACACAGAAAGGACTTCTGAGCAAAGTTCGAAATAATCCTATTTCTCTAAATCCACCCAATAAACATAGTTAAGAACAGACATATTTGTTATTTTAAAGATATTCTCAAAATGAATAATTATTGTGAGAACATCAGTAGTCTAAGAGTGGAAGTAAATGAGAGCAAAATGCTCATAGGTAATGCTTTTAATTGGTATATAGGGTAAAATGTAAAAGTAGCTGATCATACCTGAAAATATGTAAACTGAGAGTGATAGAGGTCTGGATAAATATGAAGAGTGGTTCCAATTACAAGCAGCAACTCAAACTTGTGAAGAGATGAGCTGATGTATCCTGTGAATCCCAAACACCAGATCTTCAGAAGAGCTTCTAAATCAAATAGAACTGTAAAAGCAACCTAGACGAATACATAAAACAAGAAAGATGCACTCAAAACACTGAGTTAAATTACAAGTTTCTACGTCATGATGTCTATCAAGGTTTTGTACAGCAAAAATAAAGTTCTGCATAGTATTTAACAAAAATACTTATACTCTAAACAGAATAAATAATCAGTAATAGATTTCCTCGTATTGGATCATATTATTCCTTCAAATGTACACTTTATGAAATTTTCTGAAGTCTCAACACAGACATGTAGGTAAATTCCACAATTTGGAAAGTATGAAATAATAAATCCATCCATCTGACCTTTCTACTTTGCACACACAGATAAAGAGGAAAAAAATGATGCGATTTTCTTCAAAATGTGAAGCAATGCATATGAGCTGTCTGAAAAATTTTAAGAGATCTAAGGAACAAACCAAATTTTAAAGGTCTTTTGTTTGAAAATTGCTACTTCAGTTTTCTAAAACATCCATAGTAATATGACAACCAAAACAGGTAGAAAAGGGGTGATGGGACTTGAGCATTAGAACAAGTTAAAAAAAGAGGAAATTCAAACTCAATCCAGAATTGGTAAACTTTCACAATTTTAAAAAGAGATAGTGTTAAAGAAGTTGAGCAAATAGAATAAGGTGGGAAGTTACAGGGAAGAAATCTGCTTGTAGGCATTGGATGACTGTGGAATTCTTCCAGAGGCCTTTCTTGAAATATTTACACACTTAAATGCATGATATACAGCTTGAAAAAGGGGAGACAATTTTGCATAGGTTTACATCTTCAAGACTTTTTCTTCTCTTGCTTCTCTCACTACCAAAACTCCTTCTGGCTAGACACACTTCTTCCTCACCTGCCTTCTTATTTTACCACTGTATATACTCTGAGATACTCTCTCACTTCCCAACAGCCAGGAAACCCAATGGCACAGATGCTTTTCCTTTACTCAGTAATTTTCCTCTCTGACCCTTTACACATTTTGGGCTTAAAAGAGACACTGCAAATAACATTAGGTGGCATCTATATACAACTAATACTTTCCAAGTGCTATGCAAACATTAACAAAATACAGCTCAAACCTCCTTTGAGTGAAAGCAT
This sequence comes from Charadrius vociferus, assembly GCF_000708025.1. Taxonomy (NCBI): domain Eukaryota; kingdom Metazoa; phylum Chordata; class Aves; order Charadriiformes; family Charadriidae; genus Charadrius; species Charadrius vociferus. The sequence continues at coordinate 21,787 of NW_009646412.1, forward strand.
TATTAGTCTTCTAAGATGGAGAGGTTAATTGACTGTGGGCCATGAAGTTTACTGGATTTGACAGGGGATAACAAAATTAGAGACTGAGATTTTAATCCTGAATCTGACAGTGACAATCTCTGGGATGCTGCCTTAAGTACTTACATTATTTAAAATTTAAATTCTCCAGTCCCTCAAAAATATATTTATCAACATGAAAGATGGGTTTTGTGAGATAGCTAAATAAAATTTTCCATATTTTATGTGTACAGGATTGTCACAAGGAGGAGCAGCGATGGAAATTAAACACTGAGGTTTATGTCCTATGTTTATTCCCCTCATCCACACAGCTGTTTATGAGCAGTGCTACCAGCTATATTATATGGCTTCCTCAAGGCATGCAAAATAGTTATCAAGCTTCAAATGTCCTCTGAATGATTAAATCAAGGCAAAATGCTTCTTAGCACTCCAAAAATGTCTTCACATCGGGAAAAAAATACTACTAAGAAATATTTGCGTGATTCCAGTCATACACAGTGTAGGGACACTTTCATGCTCATATTCTCGGATGTATCTGGCCAGTTTTTCAGCCCTTGTTCTGGCAACTCAAAGAGCTCAAGGACAACAATAAGCCAAGTTTGAAAAGACTACTTCTTCACATGAAAATCTCTATCTAAACCACAAGGAAAATGTCTTGTCAAAAAATCTTAAAACGAAACACATCTCAGTTGAGTCCGAAAAGAACAAGGGGGTTGAATTAGGGAAAATAGAAGAGTGGGTAGAAAGCAGCTGGAATTCAGCCTCAGAGCAGGTGGAATAACAATGCCATTTAAATACACACATACATACTTCAGAGCACATAGGCTTCCTATTAGGACAAGACTAACAAATACGACGTTAAGTGCATTTTAATTTATTCTAAAAATGTGTGGGCGGGATCATTTGCATTTTACATGCTTCTCAAACAAATTCAAACCACTAGCACTTAAAAATGTATCAAATGGTTTGCATAACATCTGATTACATTTATACACTTGTCTTCCTGCT
>NW_009646412.1:23051-29159 GCF_000708025.1 Charadrius vociferus
CTGCTGACAGAGCTTGTATTTTTTTCCTTCCTTGCAATTAATTACAGGAGAAGATTCAGAATATCTGAGTAGAACTTTTTGTTAGGTGTGAAATGTAATACAATTTTATAGACTTTTTAAAAACTGAAATAACTCCTTTCATTGCTGTACAGACAGGCGAAAGGCAAATTCACGTAAGAAGCCAGAGCAGACCCACAGAGAAAAATCAGGGTTAACGCATGAGCAGCCACCCTCCACCAGGCTGCCAGTTTTGCTTTGGGGAGGCCAAAGAGGATCTACCAGGAACGGGCTGCTTCTCTGAGGGCCACCTCCCATTCAGTCACTTGGAAGCTTGATGGTGTTAATGCCACATTCAGCAACGTTAACTTTTGCCAGGAGCCCCCTGACATTTTTTTTTGCAGGGCAGAGCCTCTGCAGTATCAGCCCACATCCAACAGTGACAGACCCAAGTTAGTTTTTCTTTGTAACGGTGGCTTACTTGACAGGTTATCAAGCTGTCAGGAAAGACAAGAATTCTTCCGAGCAGGATCAGTGGGATTAAGGGCGCAGACCTCCAGCACCTCCCTTGCTACCAGATTTGACACAGCACTGAATCTTTCCTTCAGCCGGGACAGGGCAAAGGCTACACAAAGGCAGCAGTGCAAGGGACCAGACTGCAAAAGGAACCTCGGCGGCAGCGTGTAGGAGCACCTGGCTTTGAATTCTGGTGTTCAGACCCTTTCAAGCAGCACTTGCAGGAATCTCACACGTCTCCAGTAAGACTTCCAGTCTGTAACTTCTTTTAATGGAAGATAATGTGGCAGTTGCATATAGAAAAAAATATGCATCACTATTCTGTCTAGGTATTGAGCAGGTAAAGTCAACATCCTTAATAACAATTACCAAAACGAATCGAAGCTCTACTGTTTCCAGGTTCTGAGACACCGCATTGGGGTTTTGAGTCATCCTTTTAAAAGTCTGGTTTTGCTTAATCTGCAGAGCTGATGTATACAAGTTGAAGTGCCTGTCAGAACCTCTTATTTACTACTGGGTATACAAAATTATGCAACCAATGGGATCTGGGTTTAGAATTCATTTCTGTATTTTATCTTCTTGTCTAACCTTTGCCTCCTTTGTCTCTTCAGTCTGTCTTCTCTTTCCAGCAAGGAAAACAGTTTTTTTTTTTCTTGGTACTGGGTGTCTCAATCACTTCATTTCAACTTGTCTACTGAATTTAAGTGGATGTATTTCTACAGTTCTAGGCCACTACATTGTGTGGTCCATAGAATGGACCAAGTGAGCTATTTAATTAGACATGTCTGCCCCTAAAGCCAGCAGCTTCCAAGATGACTTCTCGAAAATGTATCAGAAAGCCAGATACGTTTGCTGTAACCTGTCTGGCCATTTCCTTTAGCAAAGGGAATCCCCACTGCTGTTGGTTGATCAGGTAAGCTCCCTCTGAAAGGAAAGCTTTCTGCAGCCTAGTCTGATGGAAAATACAGAGCAACAGCAGTTCATCCTGCTCCAACCAGTCTCCCTCACCAAGGAAACAAAACAGCCACTGTGGAATAATCCTCATTGTTTGAGTATTCAGACTCTTCAAGGCTCTTAAAAACAATTTCTTTGTATGCCGTCTGCTGCAAACAGCAAGTTTCACAATAACCGAGTAGGAAATGACACCAGATTATCAATTTCTCCTCTCTCCCAGGACTTTTTTTACTCTTCTGCTCTTCTGATGCTGTATTTTACACCTCCTTCTATAAGATACTAGGGGGTTCTTCTTTGATTTTTATTGTGTCTCTAGTAAAAGCATCACAGGTAAAAAAAAAAAAGAAGAAAACCAACAAATGGATATCAAAATAGTATGTCTTACAAATAAACAAGATGTCTTTCTCTATTCCAGACTAATTTACCTTATATACTTAGAAAGTTAAACATGCAGAACGTAAATGAATGAGTTTTCTGAAAACCTCCCCACTAACAAATCAATAATTTAAGCTATGCAGAAACAGCAAAATATATCTTTAAATAAAACTGGACGTTGCTTATAGGACAGAATTGTAATACACTAGTCTACATGGCATACTCATCATGAATTATTAAACCCTGGCAAGTACTTCTGTTGGAAACAAAACCCCAAACCCTACACTTGAAATAGACATTGAAGAGAGTGTTTCTAGCACTGATTAATAAAAGCATAATTATACTATATATTCAGTGCCAAAATAGAAATAGCACATGCAGCGTTTCCTACTTTGAATATAAATAGAATTAATGTTATTTTGTTAAGAATCCACTTGCTGTATCCTGGGCATAAAGCAAAAATGCCTACCATGAAAAGTTCATGGTTTCAGGCTTTAATGCTGACTTAATTATTTGTTTCCGGCCTAGGATCTTGTACTGGTTTTGGCTGGGATAGAGTTAATTTTCTTCATCATAGTTTGTATGGTTCTGGTTTGGATTTGTGATGAAAACAATGTTGACTACACAGGGATGTTTTAGCTGTTGCTGAGCAGTGCTTCCACAGCATCAAGGCCTTTTCTGCTCCTCACACCGCCCCACCAGCGAGTGGGCTGGGGGTGCACAAGGAGTTGGGAGGGGACACAGCTGGGACTGCTGACCCCTACTGACCAAAGGGATATTCCACACCATACAATGTTGTGCTCAGCAGTAAAAGCTGTGGGGAAGAAGAAGGAAGGGGGGATGTTTGGAGTGATGGTGTTCATCTTCCCACGTGACACTGCTTTCCTGGAGATGGCTGAACACCTGCCTGCCCATGGGAAGCAGTGAATGAATTCCTCATGTTGCTTTGCTTGCGCATGCGGCTTTTGCTTTCCTTAGTAAACTGTCTTTATCTCAACCAATGAGTTGTCTCACTTTTACCCTGCCGATTCTCTCCCCCATTCCATTGGGGAGAGTGAGTGAATGGCTGTGTGGGGCTGAGCTGCCTGCTGCTAAACCGCGACCAAGATTAAAACAGGCTTCCCTGTCCTCACGTCTATCCTCAAATCTGTGGGGGTGTCATAAGAGAATCCAGCATTTGTTGGTTGTATTCCAACGTCTTATTCCCAGGATCATCCTCTTTCATGTTGTTTTTCAAATATGCTTAGAACTTGAGATAAAATGAAGTTAACACATTTCGCAATTACTCTTGTAATTGTTGGCTTGGCCAACATTTACTCAGTGTTCATACCAACTACAGCTATCTCCAGCAGCATGAGAGACAAGACAGCATGATGCAGAACTGACATCTCTACAATCTTCACTTTTTTGAGGGTTTGGATTCTGGTGCTACCTTTAATTTTTTTTTGCCTTCATTTTTGCCCCAGAACTGGTGAAGCCTCAGCTTCATAAGATTTTAAGAGATCAGATACAAATTCTAAAACTGAGATAAATTAAAAAACGGGCATCAACTCAACCTCCCTGAAAAAAGGGACACTCATAAAGCATCATAATGTCATGGACTAAAGGGTTTAAAGTTGGGCACTTGAGTCTGACTCTCCAATGTATTTAGACATTTAAAACCACAAGAGTGCAAAGCATCAAACTTTTTGACTCATGATTCCTCTGCCATTGGTATATGGGTTGCCAACAAGGCAATACCAACGGCAGGGGAATCACAAGGCATATAGTGCTCTCATGCACTCTAGCCTAAGAATGTCTCCTCTGGCTCCAAAGAAGGACTGCGTAATTATCAAAGCCAGGGAAACTGCAGTAACCATGAGGTTAGACATGTGCACAATCCAGGCCAACCGTGATCAATGCTTTCAGAGAACTGATCTCGGTGAATTTCAGCACTGGTGTCTTTATACTCAGATAAAGTGACAATTCACATTGCCCGTGGAAATACCTATTTTTAATAAAGAACGCTACAATACTGATTTCACTCTTGACTCAGGAAAAACAAGCTAATACAAGGAAAAACAAGCTAAACAAAAAATATTTGAAGCTATGCCTGTACATTAGTACCAGAGGCTTCAAGTCTTTTTGGTTTTTTTTATGATTGAATTAAATAGTACTAAAAAGACATGTAGACAAGTTTCTAGGATCTCTAGTGCATGCTCTAAAGTAAAATGTTTGACCAGCTAATGACTCAAGCAGGCTTCCTGCCAGAATGTCACTTATAAAGAAACTTTTTACCTCCACTTCACTGGTTCAGGAGCACTGCCTCCTCCTTCACCAAATTCATGACTGAATAAATGGTGCTTTTGCAGTGTTCTCTTGAGATTACTGAAGCCAGGCTATTTGCAATACTCTTTTGGTTACGTTTAAGGACCTTCTGGCAGCTAAGTTTATGCCGAATAAAGATGATTTAGGAAGAAGTACTACATTCTTCAAAGACAGTGTTTTGTCATATTTTTAAAGTTAAATTCTTCTGGATGTTACACTCCTGCTGGAGAAAGATAGCAATGCAACAGCCATGCATTGCCTGCAGATGTTATACTTAAGCCTCAGCTCATTACCACTGACATTTTGTTTGAGGAAATTACCTTTCAAAAGGTTGTAAGATAGGGCTGTCAGCCATTGTCAGACAGGGGAACTTGAACAAGTTAGCAAAGAATTCCTGGAATGCTTAAGGGAATAAAAAAATTACACACTAAAATGTGCTTGACATTCCCATTTTCTACTTTAGCTTATCTTGAAAAATATCCAGACAGTCATTTCAGCATACTCACCTCAGCTAGGTAAAATTCATCATATTGTCTCTTGAAATTTTCTCCTTTGTAGTAGTTACTAGCAGCAACAATCACATCTACAGCCACCATGCTTAGTATGAACATATGAAACACGGATGACCTCATCATTTTCTGCAAAAGAAAAACAAAATTTTATCATCAAAATGAGTCAAACCACATGCCTTACAAAGTTTTATTACACTGTCAAAACATAATCAGCTATAATAGTATGGTTTTATAAAGGTTCTTTACATGATTGTAATTTATTACTCTTTAAAATGTATTCTATTGCTTCAACTGGTTTGTATGTGAAAGCTTGGTTCTTTCTTGCCTTTCAGCTTTTTATTTGCCAATTGACTACTTACTGAAGGTTTATAATTTAATATGACATCCATTGCTTTAGTATGTCTTTAAAGCATAAACTGTACTTCTAACTACTCAGTTGCTCTTTGTTAATACTCCTTCATTATGATTTATTCATACAGATCTTAATGACTAACTGTTCAGGAACAAGTAACATCAATTCTATCTTGTGCATAGCTTTTGCACAAGAAAGACAAGTAAAATACGATTCATCTGATGTCAAACTATTGCCTAAAAGTATAAAACATATCTACATGTAGTAGATATGCACATCTGGGCCAGTGGAGTGTGAAGTACTTCACAGATAGTTCACCTATCTGTGCACTTAATACTTTGTGTCACTGCTGCTGCAATCCCACAAGAGAAAAGAGAAACGGAGTCATGAAGCACTGGCCAGGAGTTTACATCCACGAGTTGCCAAAACAGTGGTGATAAGAGGTATGCCAGAAGTTCAAAGAACTAACTTCTAGGGCCACACCACAAAGAGCGGGGACTAACGATTTACCCTGAAAACTTAACCACTACCCTCACTGGGCCAGCCGCAGCTGTTCCAGTAGAAGCTAGAGTCAAGCAGGCAGAACTTTAATCTTACATTAAACCGTCTTTGAATGGATGGTCACTAATATCTGTACCTTTTAAAATCTTTCACAAGTAATACAATTTATGTCTTTAATGCTTATTTGCAAATACAATATAAGTAAGTTACGGACCATTATGGTTCGTTGTGTTTGGGTGTAAATTTAAGTTATTTAAGTTGTGTTCAGATCGAAAAAGGCCATTTTTATTTGCTCCTGAGTTTATATGTAGAAGTGCCTGACAAAATTTCAGGAAAAATAAAAAGATATAGAACTCTGCCTCTTCTCAATTTCTTCCTAAGGACTTTGTGTGCCTGCACTGGTTTATACTGACAAACTCATAATTACTTAGGTTGGAAGGGAACTCTTGAGATTATCTAGTCTACCCCGTCCGCCCAACCTGAGTCAGCTACAGCAGGTATTCCAGGACTGGGTCCAGTCAGTTTGAATATCTCAACAGATGAAGACTCCACAACCTGCCTGTGAAACTTGTTCCAGTGTTTTACCACCTTTAC
>NW_009646412.1:29178-57278 GCF_000708025.1 Charadrius vociferus
TGTCTGAGTGGAAGACAGAAAAAAATAGAATACCACAGAATATGTGAAATTAGAATGGGTGTCCTGAGACCATCGAGTCCAATCCCTCTGCCTAGAGAAGGTTGCTCAGGACCACATCCAGTCAGGTTTTCAGTATCTCCAAGGACAGAAACTCTACAACCTGCCAGGACAACCTTATCCTGTGTTTTTACAGTGAACAAGCTTTCTCTTATGTTTAAATGAAATTTCTTGGTGTTTCAGTTTGTGCCTGATGTGTCTTATTCTACCACTGGTCACTATTTAGAAAAGCCTGTCTCCATGTTCTTTGCTTCCTCCCATCAGGTGTTTTTCCATACTGGTAAGATCTCCTCCTGAGCTTTATTTTCTCCAGGCTAAACAATTGCAGCTCTCTCAGTCTTTCCTCATATGAAAGCATCTTTACCATCTTTGTGGCCCTCTGCTAGACTCAGTCCAGTATGTCTACATCTTTCTTGTACCGAGGAGCCTAAAACTGGACACGACACTCCAGACGGCCTCATCAGGCCTAAGTAGAGGGGGATCACCTCCCCCAGACTGCTGGCAATGCTCTTCCTAATTCTGCCCAGAGAGTTGTTGGACTTCTTTGCCTCAAGAATGCATGGCTGGCTCATGTTCAACTTGTTGTCCACCAGAGCCCCCAAGGCCTCTTCTACTAAACGGGAGTGGTCAACATGGATTTACCAAGGGGAAATCATACTGACCAATCTGATAGCCTTCTAAGATGGAATGAATGGCTGGGTGGATGAGGGGAGAACAGTGGACGTTGTCTACCTCGACTTCAGCAAGGCTTTTGACACTGTCTCCCACACCATCCTCACAGGCAAGCTTAGGAAGTGTGCGTTAGATGAGTACACAGTGAGTTGGGTTGAGAACTGGCTGTATGGCAGAGCTCAGAGGGTTTTGATCAGCAGCACAGAGTCCAGTTGGAGGTCTGTAACTAGTGGTGTTCCTCAGAGGTGAGTACTGGGTCCAGTCTTGTTCAACATATTCATCAACGACCTGGATGAGGGAACAGAGTGTACCCTCAGCAAGTTTGCTGATGACACAAAACTGGGAGGAGTGGCCGACACACCAGAAGGCTGTGCTGCCACACAGCAAGAGGTGGACAGGCTAGAGTGCTGGGCAGAGAGCAATCTAATGAAGTTCAACAAGGGCAAGTGTAGGGACCTGCACCTAGGGAGGAATAACCCCATGCACCAGTACAGGTTAAGGGTTGACCTGCTGGAAAGAAGCTCTGAAGAGAGAGACCCAGGAGTCCTGGTGTACAATCAGTTGACTATGAGGCAGCAATGTGCCCTTGTAGCCAGGAAGGCCAAAGGTATCCTGGGGTGCATTAAAAAGAGTGTGGCCAGCAGGTCGAGGGAGGTCATCGTCCCCCTCTACTCTGCCCTGCTGAGGCTGCATCTGGCGTAATGTATCCAGTTCTGGGCTCCCCAGTTCAAGCAACACAAGGAACTACTGGAGAGAGTCCAGCAGAGGGCTACAAAAATGATCAAGGCACTGGAGCACCTCTCTTATGAGGAAAGACTGAGATAGCTGGATCTGTTCAGCCTGGAGAGGAGAAGACTAAGAGGGGATCTCATCAATGATTCTAAATATCTAAAGGGCTGGTGTCAAGAGGATGGGGCCAGACTCTTTTCAGTGATGCCCAGTGACAGGACAAGGGGCAATGGACAGAAATTGGAACACAAGAAATTCCACCTCAACATGAGGAAAACCTTCTTTACTTTGAGGGTGGCAGAGGACTGGAACAGGCTGCCCAGAGAGGTTGTGGAACCTCCTTATCTGCTGATATTCAAAACCCGCCTGGATGTATTCCTGTCCAATTCGCTCTAGGTGAACCTGCTTTGGCAGGAGGGGTTGGACTAGATGATCTCTGAAGTTCCCTTCCAACCCCTACCACCTTGTGATTCTGTGATTTTGCAAACCGCAGCTGGTTGGTGCCAAGCCTGTACTGGTGCATGCAGTTACTCCTTCTTTGGTCTAGGACTTTGCTTTTCCCTTTGTTGAATATCATCATGTTCCTGTGTGGTCAGTTCCCTAGCTTAACAAGGTGCCTCTGAGTGGCAGCGTAACCATCTGGCATATCAGACATTCCTCCCAGTATTCTATCATTTGCAAACTTGTTGCAAGTGCACTCTGTGCCATCATCCAGATCATTAAAGAGGGCGTTCAATCAAGAATGGCCTTGGAATAACATTGGCCAGCTCCCTTAGCAATCATGGGTGCATCCCATCAGATTCCATAGACATTTGTATGTCCAATTTCTTTAAACATTTCTTAACCTGATCCTCTCTCACCAAGAATAAGTCCCCACTTTCTGTAGACTTTCTCACGAGTCTCAGGGGCTTGCGATTCCTGAAGGTCAGTGTTACGCATCAAAACTGAAGTGGAAAAGACATTGAGTATCTCGACCATTTCCATGTCACCAAGTCTCCTAACCCATTGAGCATCAGGCCCACGTTTTTCTTAGTTTTCCTTTTGCTGCTCTTACATCTGTAGAAGCCCTTCTTGTTGTTGTCCATGCCCCTTGGCAAGATTCATCTCTATGTGGGTTTTGGCTTTCTTAACCTTATCATTCCACTCTTAGACAGAATCTTTGTATTTCTCCTGGGCCACGTGGCCCCGATTCCACCTCTTGTATGCTTCCTTTCTATTTTTGAGTTTTGTCCAGAGCTACTTGTCCATCCACGTGGGCCTCCTGCCACATTTGCTTGATTTCCTGCACTTGGAAGGGGACAATTTTTGAGCTTGGAGGAGGAGATCCTTGGAAATCAACCAGTTCTTCTGGATCCTCTTATCTCTCAGTCTGTACCTCATGGGATTCTTCCAAGCAGATACCTGAAAATGAAAAAGTCTGCTCTCCTGAACACCAGGGCTGTGGTCCTGTCTTTCAGCTTTGTTCCCTCCTTGCAAGATCCTGCATTCCACATGGTTATTGCAACCAAGACTGATCCTGAACCTTACAACCTGACCAGTTCCTCCTTGCTGGCAAGTATGAGGTCCAGGCAGAACACCTGCCCTCATCAGCTCACATGTGTTAGGAAGTTACCATCACTGCAATCCAGAAATCTGGATTGTTTCCTGCTGTGTTGCTGTTCTAGCAGATATCAGAGTCGTTAAATTGCCCCAGGAGAATTGGGGCCTGTGAATGTGGGTAACACACATTTTTAAATTTGTAAAGATATATTAATGTGTCAGAAGATTCATATATACAGTTGTAAAATACTGTCTTAGTCTTTAGTGAGCTGAGGTTGTTATGTTGGTAAAGAATTGTCCACATTTGCATTCTATGTTTAACCCTGCCTGGAGGTCAGGGTCTTGACCAAGCTACTCTTCATACTTCTGGGGTTTTTTTTATGATCAAATTAGAACATAATACAGTATGCAGGGGAGGCTGCAAGGACTAGTACTTGCAGTTCAGGCTTTTAATAAAGACTTGTACCTGCCTACAGAGGAATTCATCCCCTGCTGAATTCCACTAGTGTTTTAAGGTAGTTGCTTAAACTGCAGCCCAGTGGAGACTAAGCCCGCAGTTACAAGCATTCAGCTAGCAGGACTGCCTCTTGTCTCTTAACATCTGGACTTCTTGTCTGAATCACCAGTGGCATTGCCGACAGAAGACAACTCAACCCTCCTCATGCAAACTGGCTTCCTTTTGACCCTAGTGGCATGAAATGGTTGTATATTCCAGTCTAGAAAGGGAGACTTAGGAGATAAAGCCTGACAGTCAGAAATTTACAGAACAAGCCTGGGTTGACAATGCCCGAAGTGCAGCGAAGTCACCAAAACAGAGTGGCTAAATGAGGTCTTGCTTTTGTTTTTAATCCACAAGGCAAGCTATAAGAATACAATAATTAAAGACAGGGCATCTATCATGCATTTTTGTCAGTGGTGTGATTCCAAACAGGTAGTATTGCATCTGTTACATTTCTATTTCACACAAGTTCTAAACAGATAGATAGTCTCTCTGCATATTTTACACTGTATTTTTAATAGTGTCAAAATTTCTGTCATAGTAATGAAATATTCTGCCTCAATTGTGTGAAAGGACTTGATAAAAAAAAAAAAGAAGTAAGTGAGGTGGCAAAATGTACTTCTCTCTCCTTTCACAAAAAACATCGGGGAAGCAAAATGGTAATAAAGGGAGAATAAAAATCCATAAACTGCCTTAGTATATATGCACATACATGCATGCTTTCTCATACAGTCCGTACCTTTGGACACTCATAAAAAGATTTTCCAGTGGTATATTTAATGCTGAAAAATAAATTACAATAACATAAATAATATCTTAATCACAGTATGATTCAGTAAAACTCAATAAAGCTTCTTGTCAATTACTAAAGGTTTCCTTCCCACCTCAACTGAACTGAAAGAAGACGATTTAGCTAACAAGAGAGTATTGTGTTGGCATAACACAATTCAACACCAAGATAATAAGGAAGGAGGTTCAGACAGGGTACAAGCTCGGCACAGGCTGCGTAAAGGCAGGAACAGCTGGCTCAGGCAGCAAATTAGGGGATGGCTGTGGCAGGCAATGTGAAAAGCAGCTAGCTGCTGGCAGAAAGAGAGAGAGCCCACAGGGCCAGCAACGTGGAGGTATCTGAGCAAATACCCGTGCACAGCAACAACGCGATGCTGAGGAGGCCTAAAAAGGAAATTCATTACTTTTAAATCCCAGGACTGGCCTGCTCACGGGGCCAGATTGGCATCTGCGTTTCTTAATTTTTTCTACAGCATGTCAGAATGTCGCTGCTCACTTGTCACAAATGCTACGCGCAATAAGCAGCTTTCCTGTTGGTCTCTCAGAGACAGACCGCAATATCCTTAGGAGATCAATCACAGTGCTCCAGCCCACACACCTACTGTGCCCAACTTTCCCCCTACTTTAATCTCTCGTAGTTTGTTCTTTCTGCATCACAGAATTTTAATTTGGATTTGAACTCTTGAAATGGCTCAACCGCTCAACCTCTACTGTAATGTTTGACTATGAGAGTTCACTGTCTCTTTACACATTTCTGTGTTTGGAATGAAGTCTAAGAGAAAGCTGAATTTAGCCCACAGCACTTGCCCAAGCCTTAAAAATCATTTTGGATCACCGGATCGGCAGTGTGTCATTTGGATTACAGCCCTTTTCAGAGCACCCAGCCATGGAAAATTCTCTGTGCAAACTTGAAAGAAGAGACATAATGCCAGTTTTTGTTCTTGTTTAATTTACTGACCATTTGCAGCCCTTGGATGTGTGTTCCTTAAACTGCGCAGGAATAACATGAAAGAAATGTTCTGATGTTGCTGTCAGCCAGTTGCATGAATGGAAAATTGTGTCTAATATTAAATTGGACTTAAGATTAGCTGCGTTGAAGCAGTCTCAAGTGAAATGCTCTGTTGCTGCCATCAATCAACTACAAGAGTGAAGAATTTCTTACATTTACTATGAATCACTTCTAATGCTGGTATCTCGCTTCATGCAGGATGACAATTCTCAGTGTCCAGGACACTGTGAAGAATGTGGACGGCACAGTGCATTAAAAATGCAATGGCCATAAAAACTAATACATGACAAACCATTAACGATAGAAATTCTTTCAGTCTTTGGAAACGCACAAAGGAGTTGAGGATTTGCTTTGTGCCTAGATGGGATTTTCATGAAAGCAGAAAAGACTTTTAGAATACTACTTATTTATTTAACATTAGGAATATGCCTCTTACAGCTGAGGAACTTCAAACAAAGAATTATACATAATATCCTGGATTCACCCAAAAGCTCAAGTAAGCAATGACACCAGAATAGCTGACAGGAGGAGCCTACCTGGGTCACTTAGTCTTACGGAACATTACCATGCATGGCCTAAAGCAGTCTTCTGTCACTCCAGGAGTATCAGAATGGGGTACATCGCTCTAATACTCCTTCCACCTTCCAGCATGGCAGAGGGAGGATGAGTGACATAAACTGGCCTTTGCCAGCTCACTGCCATGGAGAAAATCCACAGTAGCTGCCACCTTACACAGCCAGAGCCACACAGACCCTGACTCAGGAAAGCACTCACTAAGCAAACTAGAATAACCGAAGACGGAACTACATTTTCCTAATGCTAAACCCCTTTTTGGGACTTGATATGTGTATCAGGTCATTCCTTGTGCCACCCTCCTTTACATGGGATTTTTGTTTCAAGTCTATAAGCAAGTCTTTCAACTCTTACTAAGGAAGCAGGCAAATGATGCAAAATTCTAGGGTCTGACAGACTTAATAACAAAAGAACACATGGGCCATGTTACCCTGATATCATGAGCTCAAACTTGCCAGGCTGGTAATGTTCAGTATTATCACGTGAAACCTTCAAAGAGGTGTCTTCAAAGGGCTCAATGGTTTTAGTTCAGACCTACAGAAATTCAGACAGTACTTAACACTCTTGGTGATGGTCTAAGGAAAAGAAAAAAAAAATAGAGGACAAATTGGCTTGAAGAATAAAAGATTACCAACAAAGCTCTCAAGCTTATTAGTACTGAGCAAGCCATGGTGAGGATTTGTTATGCAGAAAAGCTCTGCTTATTTTGGCCATTTAGTGTGTGAAAAGCTTAGAGTGCCTAATTGTCAAACTGGCAGGGTAGCTCTCAAAAGTACCAAACCAATTAATGAACAGTGTAAACATAATTTAACTAAAAGACTTTGATAATCACTATATGGGTAAGCAGCTTTTTTCCCAATTTTGATACTCTTGAATTGTGTATTCATCAACAAACCGCAGGAAAAATATGGTTGTATCTGTATCTCTTTATATTTTAGATATACTTTAACACTTCATAAACCAATAGCATCTCCTCCTCCATGTTTTAATAGGATGGCTCAGGCAAGAAGCTTACTCCGTTTTCTTCTTCATTAGCTTTTGCTATTTGCCCAAGGAAGCTAGATCCTCCTAAAAGATTCCAGCTACGCTTCCAGCTATGGCTGTTGGAAGACCTCATACTGGCTACATGGTTATTATGGTTCATTCTGTACTTACTGCTATAATGATGCTGTCAGTTATTTGTACTCATGTCTACACATGCCTACTGGAAGACCATCCTCTCTGGTAGCTAGAATAGATTTTGATTTGTTAAAGCTGTTCTTTAGATGCGTACAAAAGAGTTGGGTGATATTTCAAAATAGTTATCACAACTGAAAAAGCTAAATTTGTGCTACTCCAGCCTTTTTTACTTATGGGCATGTTGCAGTTTAGATCATACTACTGCAGCGGCGTGAAGGCAAACATGACTCCCAGCTCATTTCTGTGCACAGCACCACCATGACTTGTGGTGGTGGTATGCTCTCTAACTGCACTGCAGGTCTTATGGTACCTGATGCTATTCTTAAAGCCCCATTAGCTGGGGTCATCTGAGTATCACAGAGTACAGAACCTTTGCTCAGAAGAGCTAACAAAGTATGACTCAAATTCATTACAGCAGCACAAAGAAAACAATAAGTAAACTAAAAAATGAAAATGTATTATGAGTAAACTCTCTTTTTCTTTTGGCAATTTCTTCAGAGCTTGACTCACAGCTTCTAAATACATGTAGAGGGATCGTTGGTTTTATACAACAGGGCCAGTTTAAGGTGTATGCATAGAATTCATACCACTAAGAAAGTAACACAGGAAGCAGTCACTCAAGGTGCCAGCCACTCCTGATTTGACATTGAAAGCAGGAGGCATCACATGCCTCAGACATTACTATCAGGTACTGGTCCTGGAACAAAACTAGAAATAGCAAAGAAAACTGGACTTTTAGGATTCTATGCGACATGATTTCTAAGAGTCACTGAGCAAAGATTCAATCTTGTCCTAAAGGGCAAGATTTTTGATCCTATACAGGTTTAGTATACTTGTGTAGTTTATTTTTTCTTTTTTTTTTTTTTTTTTTACAAAGTGCTTGAAGATACCTTGACTATGAAAGGAGCTTTAGAAAATCACATTCTATACACTGCTAATCATAGATAATTCATAGCATGAATAGGATAAATTTGATTTTCATCTTGTTGGTTAATGGCCATCTGAGCAAGTACAAAATTGTGAAATTGCAGGAAATTTTCCCTTTTGTTTGTAGAACATTGTAGAGCATTTTACAAGCTGTGTAACTAATTTTCTATAAACCATTTTGCTTTCAACTTACTTCATGACTGCCTGACAAAGATATGCTTGTAAGGAGAATTTAGCAAATTATTCTCATGCTCTGCAATTCTGAAAATTATTAAGCATTAACCAAAAATTTTAAGGGAACAGGCTTTTTAATATCTTACATTGATGCAGTTATATATTAGTGTGGGACATTAAAAAACATTGTAAATCTGAGATATCATCGACTGTATTTGAGAGGAACTTCCAGATGCTAGACAAACTCAAGTAATGCAACTTCACTGGGGAAACAAGGTAAAGGGTGAGTTTTTAATTAAAGACACCAAAAGGGGTGGCATTTAGACACTGCAAAGAAAACAACTCGATAGTCTCAGCTCAAATACTATTAACTTTGGTGATGGCAGGGAGGCAGTCCTGGCTTGCCAGTACAAGCTGCCTGTCCCAGTGCAATGAGAACAGGGCGAGTCTTCATCAATTTAGGCTATAAAGACTTGTTTTAACATTCTTTATGATGGCAGAGGAACTTCTTAGGGTAGTCATGTGAGTGATGCAGTAGAGGGGAATGTTAAAGACTCTAAGATCCAGAGTCCAATGAAAAGTCTTGGAAACTCTAGTTACTTTGAGATCACGTCAGCATCGAGACCCTTTCTTACCAGTCGCAGGAAATAATACAGAAGGTATGGAGATATTCAAGGAAGCACCCATCAATACACCACCCACCCCCCCAAAAAAATAAAAAACAACCCCAATGCAAAACCATCATAACTCTTGCAAGTTTAGAATATGCAGTCGGAAACTTTTCTGTAAATGTTATCTGGCTACAGCAGAGGTGACACTGGCCTGGCAGAGCAGTATAGACAGTAAACTGTCCTGGCTTGAAAAATATTCTACATATTTCACTTTAACGTGCTTCTCTTTCCGCCTTCTACCTCATCTGATTAGTACGTAAAACTCAAGGTACGCACTGTATCTAACTATGTGTTTTTACAGGACCTCCTACTACACAGCCTCAAAAAAAGCTGGAAATGGGACTATTACTGAATAATGGCAACATTTCAGGGCATGCAAATATGTGCTCTGATATGTAAACAGGGTCCTGCTTTTCATGCTATCACAGTATGTTTTTTAAAGCAACAAATGTCATTTTCCAATTATTTATACCTAAAATCATACAGAAATTAGCAGTTTTCAAGGACTACCTTCCAATGCTCTAAATGCCTCTGTAATATTTGAAAATACAAGCAATTAATGAACCCGTCATATTGTACACGACTCTCCTGCCTTTTTGCATTGCAAATTTTGGTTTAAAAGTAAAAAGATACTTTAAAAAGGCAAACCGAATTCTGGTCGAAGGAACGAAGTAAAGTCAGTAACATGGGAAGAATGAGAAAATATACACTTAGGAAGTAAATGAATGGAAATAACAATAGAAAGCTTACTGAAGAGAAATGAAAAACTGTAAGATACGACTTTTCCAAGTAACCAAGCTTTAAAGGCAAAAGTTTCTGTCAGAAATTAGATACTTTTCATCCTAGATTTGATAGCCAAAGTCCTATTTCTGCTATAGGGCTAAAGAGTGTGTGTTGCATATGCCTCCTTCAGACTAGCTGCATCCTGTTAATCCTTACCCTGCAATAACAGACTAACGCAGTAGTACAGGTACACTCCTGTACGCCTCTTACTAGCAGTAGTCACTTCCCTCCTCCCACAAAGTTCTAAGAGAACCGTCAAAAAGAGAAATGGTGACTCTTCTGCCCTAAAAATCCACGCAATAACGGCTTCTTTGAAACTAAATGAACCTCCTCCTCCTCACCAGTTTATAAATCAGCTAGCACAGATATGTCATTTTCTTTGCAAAAAGCTAGAGAGGAAGTAAGCAGCCTTTCAGTGACTGCAATCTGACTTAGAGAAATGGAGAGCAGCAGCTGCAACATAAAAGAAACCTAAAAATACTACTTAAATTGTTCGTGATAACAATAATGCATAGAGATTGTTACCTTCCCCTCACATTTTAGGACTGTTAGTAAGTGTATCATCACCTCAGCAGTAATTTTCTTAAAGCTACATACTATGAAATGCAAAACAGAACCCAAACAATATGAATACAGATTTAACTCTTTTTCCCAAACATTGCAACACAGTTCAATTCAGAAAATGCAATGAGACAAAATAATTATTGTATAAAACCTGAAATTAAATAGGCCAAATTAATTTTTGGTTTACATCTAATGACTTCATCTAAGCTGTAGGGTTGAAGTGGACCCTAAGGTGTAATTAATCACCTACCTGTCCTATGTGGATTAGTATACTCCCTCGCACCGTAGTACTTTCAAAATGAAAGTCTACACGTTCTTTTCCTTTCACAATAAAAAAAACCCTCTAAATTTGCAAATTATCTCTGATCTCCTAGCAGCAACCTAGGTACCTGGACTAGTTTCAGAGCACAGTGATAAATGCATTTAACCTCAGGTACAGGAAGCAGTATAACAAAATTTAACACTTCCACCACTTTATACACCACATATATACATAAACATATACAAACCCCACAGAATCATAGAATCATAGAATGGTTTGGATTGGAAGGCACCTATAAAGATTATCTAGTCCAACCCCCTGCCATATGCAGGGACATCCTTCACTAGATGAAGTTTCTCAAAACCCCACCCAACCTGACTTTGAACACTTCCAAAATATATATACATATATGTACACACATATGTATATGTATATAAATAAAATCATAGAATCATAGAGCCATTTAGGTTGGAAAGGACCTTTAAGACCATCAAGTCCAACCGTAAACCTAACACTGCTGAGTCCACCACTAAACCATGGCCCTCAGCACCACGTCTACACATCTTTTAAATACCTCCAGAGATGGTGACTCCACCACTTCCCTGGGCAGCCTGTTCCAACACTTGACAACCCTTTCAGTGAAGAAATTTTTCCTAATATCGAATCTAAACCTCTCCGGGCGTAACTTGAACCCATTTCCTCTTGTCCTATCACTTGTCACCAGGGAGAAGAGGTCAGCCCCCCCCTCTCTACAACCTCCTTTCAGGTAGTCGTAGAGAGCGATAAGGTCTCCCCTCAGCCTCCTTTTCTCCAGGCTAAACAACCCCAGTTCCCTCAGCTGCTCCCCATAAGACTTGTTCTCGAGACCCTTCACCAGCTTTGTTGCCCTTCTCTGGACACGCTCCAGTGTCTCAATGTCTTTCTTGTGGTGAGGGCCCCAAAACTGAACACAGTATTCAATGTGCAGCCTCACCAGTGCTGAGTACAGGTGGGATGATCGCTTCCCTAGTGCTGCTGGCCACACTATTTCTGGTAACAGCCAGGAGGCTGTTGGCCTTCTTGGCCACCTGGGCACACTGCTGGCTCATATTCAGATGGCTGTTGACCAACATCCCCAGGTTCTTTTCCAACAGACAGCTTTCCAGCCACTCTTCCCCAAGCCTGTAGCGCTGCACGGGGTTGTTGTGACCCAAGTGCAGGACCCGGCACTTGGCCTTGTTCAATATAGGTACACATTTACGGGGTAGGCCAAATTCATAGCTAATTTGTGATGCTGTACTCTGTCAATCACATAATAGATGCATTTGATGTTATTAATCTATATTTTTTCTAAGTTTTTCTCCGAAAACTCAAGTTGCTTCAGTATCTGCATTATAACATTGTCCGTATTTACATATTGTTTCTGGATCCTCTAGATTAATCTATCTTATGTGTATCAACAATGTTGGCATTTCCTGTTTGTATATTTCTATTTTGAAAAATATGTTAACCACAAAAGGAAAAAAAAACATAACAATGTCGTGCTTACTGCGCAGCACGACAGCGTTATCTCTAATACTACATCTGTTTGCCGTTATTCAAAAGCTGTACCATGTATGAGCTGTGGGAAATAATATATTGCTCACTCCTTCAGAAACACATTACATATAATTTTGACAACTAATTGATTATTCCATGTGCTTCAACTTTCCCCCAAATTGCAGGGAAGATGAGTGAGGAGAGAAGGAATTTGGAACCTACCTGCACTGTAATTTTTTTCCATGCCTTCAAAATGTCCATAACTTTTACATTTTACAACTCTAGGAGCCTCACTTCCAACAATTTTCCATTAACACTGGTTCCCTGAATTATATGCCTTCGAATACCTCACTTGGAATGCCTCCTTGAAATTGCTTCAATAGGCTACTTTCTTCCTTTCACTTACATTTCAATTGAAGAACTATGTCTTTGAAATGTCACTTATTAACCAGATGTGAATCAGCCATTTTCACCGTCTGTCTTCTCCGGCCTTTTATCCCTTGATTCATTAGAAATGTGTTCTTTTTATGTTATTGCAGTAGTGTAGATTTACTAGCTGCTTTATAAATATGAAGGAAAACATTGCTCTTATTATAACAAGTAACTCATGAACTGAAAGGGCAATAGACCATAACGTAAGTATTGCATCACACCCTTCAGAGGGATCGTTATTTCAAAATTCTTGGTATTGTTTTTAGGATATGGCATTACCCACGTACCAAGACAGGTACAGCTGAGCTAGAGAGGAGTTAAAAGCACTGCCAGCTCTTCCCTTATCACCCTTTCCCAGTTTAAATCGCCTTCTCAAGTATTTAGCCTGGATTCAGTTTCAGCATGACTGTGTTGCTGTGTCAACTCAAGTGAACCAGCTGGTCATATCAAAGTTGGTATCTGCTAATTCTGCAGGTTCTGTAGAAGAAAAGCCTCTTCAGGTGGAACGCAAGCTCAGTGCTGTACGTGTGTGCTTTTAGCCACCTCTCCTCACAACAGTGTTCACCTACCATGTGTGACTAATGTGGGCATTTTGCTGATAGTTTAAAGTGACAGAGGGCAGAAGAGAAGCTGACACTACACAGAATGAGCTGGAGGACTGGAAAAATAAATTCTGCTGTTAGGAAGACTTTAGGGCATATCTTCTAGTTCCTTTAAGCTCATGAGGGAAAAAAACCACAGAGCAATTCAGGATAAGCAGAAACTGAGTCTCTTTGCCATCAACCTCTTGTACAAAGATGAAGCACCATTTTGAATTCCCAACTGCTTCTTTCTTCTTACATACTGAGAAAACACTAACAAGGCCACCTTGATGCCCAGGTGTAAAACGGAAGGAAGGCAAGAGACCAGCATGGCTGAGTTGCGACCTGCTGGTCAAACTAAAGGGCAAGAAGGAAATGCGCAGGCAGTGAAAGCAGGAACAGGTATCCTGGGGAAGAGTTTAGGGATGCTCTGCCCAGTTGTGTAGAGATGGGGTCAGGAAGGCCAAGGCGCAGCTGCAGCTGAACTCGGCAAGAGATGCAAAGAATAATAATAAGAGCTTCTACAGGTATTTCAGCTGGGAAAGAAAGGTCAAAGAAAGTGCACCCCCCCCTTGATGAGCAAGAGTGGCAAACTGGTAACAACAGGCGAGGTGAAAGCTGAGGTACTCAACAACTTTTTTGCCTCAGTTTTCACTGGCAACGTCTCTTCCCACACCTCTCGAGTGGATGGACCGCAAGGCAGGAACTGGGGGAGCCAAGTCCCTCCCACTGTAAGAGAAGATCAGATTTGTGACTACATGAGGAACCTGAACATACAGAAGTCTATAGGGCCTAATGAGATGCACCCCAGCATCCTGATGGAATTGGCTGATGTAGTTGCCAAGACACTCTCCATGATATGTGAAAAGTCAGAGCAGTTGGGTGAAGTCACCAGTGACTGGAAAAAGGTAAACTTTGCACCCATTTTTAAAAATGGTAGAAATGAAGACCCTGGAAACTACTGACCTGTCATCCTCACCTCTGTGCCTGGGAAGATCATGGAACAAATCCTCCTAGAAGCTATGCTAAGGCACTTAGAGGACAGGGAGGTGATTCGAGAGCACAATCATGGCTTCACCAAAGGCAAGTCCAGCCTGACCAACCTAGTGGCCTTCTACGATGGAGTGACTACATCAGTGGACAAAGGGACAGCTATGGATGTTGTCTATCTGGACTTCTGTAAGGCCTTTGACATGGTCCCCTAAAACATTCTTCTCTCTAAATTGGAGAGATATGGATTTGATGGGTAGACTGTTCAGCAGATAAGGAATTGGTTGGATGGTTGCATCCAGAGGGTAGTGGTCGATGGCTTAATGTCCAGACAGAGATCTGTGATGAGTGGTATCAGTCAGGGGTCCGTACTAGGACCAGTACTGTTTAATATCTTCATCAATGGCACAGACAGTGGGATTGAGTGCACCCTTAGCAAGTTTGCAGATGACACCAAGCTGAGTGGTGTGGTTGACACACCTGAGGGACAGGATGCCATCCAGAGGGACCTGGACAGGCTTGGGAGGTGGGCCCATGTGAACCTCATGAAATTCAACAAGGCCAAGTGCAGGGTCCTGCACCTGGGTCAGGGGAACTCCTGGCACAAATACAGACTGGGGGATGAAGGGACTGAGAGCAGCCCTACCAAGAAGGACCTGGGGGCACTGGTGGATGAAAAGCGGGACGCGAGCCAGCAATGTGCGCTGGCAGCTCAGAAAGCCAACCATATCCTGGGCTGCATCAAAAGAAGTGTGGCCAGCAGCTCGAGGGAGGTGATTCTGCCCCTCTACTCTGCTCTGGTGAGACCCCACCTGGAGTACTGCATCCAGCTCTGGAGCCCTCAGCACAGGAAAGACATGGACCTGTTGGAGCACGTCCAGAGGAGTGCCTCAAAAATCATCGAAGGGCTGGAGCACCTCTCCTATGAGGAAAGGCTGAGAAAGTGGGGTTGTTCAGACTGGAGAAGAGAAGGTTCTGGGGAGACCTGACTGCGGCCTTTCAGTACTTAAAGGGGGCCCATAAGGAAGATGGGGACAAACTATTTAGCAGGGCCTGTTGCGATAGGACAAGGGGTAATGGTTTTAAAGTAAAAGAGGGTAGATTTAGACTAAACATAAGGAAGAATTTTTTATGATGAGGGTGGTGAAACACTGGCACAGGTTGTCCAGAGAAGTGGTAGATGCCCTATCCTTGGAAACATTCCAGGTCAGGTTGGATGGGGCTCTGAGCAACTTGATCTAGTTGAAGATGTCCCTGTTCATTGCGGGGGCGTTGGACTAGATGGCCTTTAAAGGTCCTTCCAACCCAAACCATTCTATAGTTCTATGATTCTATGTTTTAACAGAAAAGAACAAAAAAAAAAAAAATTAAAAGAGGGGGAACAATTTTCTTCACTTTGAAGAAGTGATGGTGAAAAAAACAAACATGTAATCCAAACGCTTGAAGGGTTGTCTGTCATGGAAACAGCAAAAAAAAAAGTCCTTCTAACTAATTTCTTTTCTAACATTAAAGTGTATGCATAGAAGCATTCAGTTCTCTCTTTGTACATCTTGCTGTCAGTATTTCCAAAGGGCATGAAAACTCGGAAAACTGGGTTCTAAGAAAGCAACTCCTCAAGGAAGGAAACATTTTCTCTAGTAGGTTTTATTTCTACTATTGTCGTATTTCCCAGCCAAAGACAGTAAGAAAAAAAAAATCTTTCATGGAAAAGTTTTAGTCAGCTGTGGCTCCTTACCTTCTCTTAGTTTTTACCGTAGATTTTTATCTTAGTACAATGATTATTACAGCATGTGTGCTTTGAAATTCCTTAGAAGGTTCAGCTGAATTTCAGTGCTTTTTCAAAGCTCTTGTATTGTTGAGCTGTTTAAAACTTAAAGAAGTACTCGATCAGCAGTAGAAGCACTAGAATACTTCAGTTCTTTGATAACTTCTATCCAAACTAAAAACCTTCAAATGTGTGCTTTAAGCAATTAAGACAACTCTACCAGAATGAATGAAAAATTATTCCTGGGTCAGACTGGCCATTTGTATCGATTATTGGTTTCTGATTGCAGCGCCTTGCCTAACAGAGTACATTAATCTTCTTGGTTACCATACGTACTGCACTTGTCTTGCGGACACAGTGTACAATACAGTTCAGACTGGCAATTGCTACTTCCCTTAAAATACTTTGGCTTCTGGTCTTTATCACTTTTACAGTTTTGTGTGCCTGAACAAGGCAACAAAAATTTCACGTCATACTGAAAGGCTTAGACCACTCAGAAGTAGCCAGTCAGGTATGTGATGGGAAACATAAGGAACACACCTACACCATAGAGAACCTGATTTTTAGAAAAAAATGTTTTTCTAAAATGAGTTACTTGGCTATATAAATAAATACCAAACATTTCAATGGAATTTCCACCTTTTGATTAGGACAGATTTCCTTGTGTTTTCCTTGCATAATTTAATTACCACACTCTAAAACTTGTGATTTACATATAAAAGCAGATATTACTTTGAAATTAGTCAAATGTTCCATTAAAGAAGTGATCAGATGAATAATTAGAAGGAAGAAAAGACGTTTTGCACTTAGACTCGAAACCTACTTTCTAGTAAAGCCGTTTTCTTTCAAAGAAAACACAAAGAAGAGAATCATTGGAGTATTTCCAGTATTTCCGCTGGAATACCATCCACTCCAGCCAGTAAGTTAGCTTCATCAGGGGCCCAACTTAAACGCCTCTATGCAACCGCACGTAGCACGGGGAATAAACAGGAGGCATTAACCCTGCACACACCTGCAGGGCTATGATCTTATTGGCATCATGGAGATGTGGTGGGATGGTTCCTATATCAACTGGAGTACATGGAGCTCTGCCTGGGGATGGACGAGGAGCCAACTGAGAACTTATGGGTCAGGACTAAAGAGAGGACAGGGGTAGGTGATGTTACAGTGGGTGTCTGCTACAGGCCACCCAACCAGGAATACCAAACGGATGAGGCCCTCTATAGACAGACAGGAGCAGTCTCAAGTCCACAGGCCCTGGTCCTCATGGGGGACTTCAACCACCCCGATATCTGTTGGAGGGATAACACAGCAGGGCATAAGCAATCCAGGAGGTTCCTGGAATGTATCGGTGATAACTTCCTTCTCCAAGTGCTAGAGGAGCCAACGAGGAGAGGTGCCATGCTGGACCTTGTTCTCACCAACAAGGAGGGGCTGGTGGGGAATGTCAAGCTCACGGGCAGCCTTGGCTACAGTGACCATGATGATGAGATGCTGGAGTTCAAGATCCTTAGGGCACTGAGGAGGACACACAGCTCTCCTGGACTTCAGGAGAGCTGACTTTGGCCTCTTCAGGGATCTGCTTCCTGGAGTACCATGGGATAAAGCACTGGAGGGAAGACGGACCCAAGAAAGCTGGTTAGTATTCAAGGATCACTTCCTCCAAGCTCAGGAGTGATGCATCCCAACAAAGAGAATGTCGAGCAAAAACACCAGGAGGCCTGCATGGATGAACAATGAGCTCCTGGAAAAACTCAAACTCAAAAAGGAAGCCTACAGAAGGTGGAAGCAAGGACAGATAGCCTGGGAGGAATACAGAGAAATTGTCCAAGCAGCCAGGGATCAGTTTAGGAAAGCTAAAGCCCAGATAGAGGTAAATCTGGCCAGGGCCGTCAAGGGCATAAAAGAAAAGCTTCTACAGGTATGTTGGTGATAAAAGGAAGACAAAGGAAAATGTGGGTCCTCTCTGGAAGGAAACGGGAGACCTGATCACCTGGGATATGATAAAGGCTAAGGTACTCAATGGCTTATTTGCCTCAGTCTTCACCGGCAAGTGCTCCAGCCACACCACCTAATTCACAGGATCCAAAGGCAGGGACTGGGAGAATGAAGTACTGCCCACTGTAGAAGAAGACTAGACTTGAGACCATCTAAGGAACCTGAAGGTGCACAAGCCCACAGGACCTGATAAGATACATCCGTGGGCCCCGAGGGAACGGGTGGATGAAGTTGCTAAGCCACTATACACCGTATTTGAGAAGTCATGGCAGTCTGGTTAAGTTCCCACTGACTGGAAAAGGGGAAACATAACCCCCATTTTTAAACAGGGAAAAAAGGAAGACCCGGGGAACTACAGGCCGATCAGTCTCACTTCTGTGCTTAGCAAGATCATGGAGCAGACCCTCCTGGAAACTCTGCTAAGGCACATGGAAAATAAGGAGATGATCGGTGACAGCCAACATGGTTTCACTAAGGGTAAATCATGCCTGACAAATTTGGTGGCCTACCAAGAAGGACCTGGGGGCACTGGTGGATGAAAAGCTGGACGCGAGCCAGCAATGTGCGCTGGCAGCTCAGAAAGCCAACCATATCCTGGGCTGTATCAAAAGAAGTGTGGCCAGCATGTCAAAGGAAGTGATTCTGCCCCTCTACTCCACTCTTGTGAGACCCCACCTAAAGTACTGTGCCCAGCTCTGGGGCACCTGACATAAGAAGGACATGGACCCGTTGGAGCAAGTCCACAGGAAGGCCACGAAGATGAGAGGGCTGGAGCACCTCTCCTATGAGGACAGGCTGAGAGAGTTGGGGTTGTTCAGCCTGGAGCAGAGAAGGCTCCGGGGAGACCTTAGAGCAGCCCTCCAGTACCTAAAGGGGGGTTACAGGAAAGATGGGGAGGGACTCCTTATCAGGGAGTGTCATGACAGGACAAGGGGTAATGGTTTTAAACTGGAAGAGGGTAGATTTAGATTAGCTACTACGAAGAAATTCATTACTGTGAGGGTGGTGAGATACTGGAACAGACTGCCCAGAGAAGTTGTGGATGCCCCATCCCTGGAGGTGTTCAAGGCCAGGTTGGATGGGGCTTTGAACAACCTAGTCTTGTGGAAAGTGACCCTGGCCATGGCAGGGGGGTTGGAACTTGATGATCTTTAAGGTCCTTTCCATCTCTAACTATTCTATGAGGATTCTATGATTTCCTCCTAACAGAAATGGCTCTGGAAACTGCTGACAACTTATAGGCTCCATTGCCTTGAGCAGGGCGGTAGCAGAGCTAATCAGAGATTTTGATTGTTATTCATTCAGAGGGCAAGGGGCAGCAATTGCCTCTGTAGTTACCTTTTTCTTACAAAGCATCTGTTCTCCAACTTCACCAGCTAAACCACTTTTACTGCAGTCAAGCTGTGATATTCCTCTTCCCTTCACAAAGGTAGAACCAGTGCTGTAGACCTGTCTAACGAAAGGGATATGGAAAGACAACTCAAACTAATGTGGCTTTGATGAAATACAGTAGCATTTCAGAATGAAAATACATTGACCTAAGGTCAAAGATTTACACATTTTTTAATTGCTTCCCTCTCACAGGTAGTAGCACAAAAATTTTTTTCCCCAGTTACTAAAAAGGTCATGATATTTAGGTTGGATTTGGACTGGACCACACAGGAATCCGGTCTTGTAAATCTTCTGGAGAGGCTGGAGTCATATGATGCAGGAGATTGCAGCCTTCTGGTTATTTTGAAGCACACTTTTCCAAATTTAGTTGAATATCAACTCAAACTTAGTTCGGTAATTGAATATGCAATACCCTTCAGTTTCACAACCACACACAAAAGTGACTTGTAATTGTCATTGTCAGGAATTTCATCGTTCAACATTACCAGCTTTCTCTTACCACAGAATCATGGAACGGTTAGAGTTGGAAGGGACCTTAAAGATCATCTACTTCCAACCCCCCTGCCATGGGCTGCCATTAGACTAGGTTTCTCAAAGATAAGATGTTATTTTAAGAAATGTGTTTAAAGGAAGAAAGCTAAGATAGAGAGATTGTCTCAAGCCTAACATATACATCATTAATCCAGATTTCAGTACCCTTTGATCATTCAACCCCCCTCCAAAAAACCCCATAAAGAATCTTTCAGAAACCTCCACAGCACTTCTATTTTTTGACTGTTTTCCCAAATAGGATTAAGAAGAGTTAAAAATGTAGGTGCCATATAAAAAGAGGTAAGAAAATGTGTAGTGTTCAGAACTGTGGTTATACTTAGGGCATAAAACCAAGCAGGTCCTACAAAAGACAAATCAACAGATGCACCAAACGCAGGTACTAGTAAGAGTCCCTTCAAAGGCTGGAAGATTGTGTGTAGGGGGGTACTATTCAATTTTTTGGACTCCTTTCACCATCACATCTTGCCGGAGCTGTGTTAGGTTCTGCTCGTCTATACCCAGCAAACTAATATAGCAGTTTTGCTGCAGGTACAGCTGATTTGCAACACTGACAGCTTTAACACCACCTAATTAAGAGCTGCTTTGCTGAATGCTGCTAGGGATGGATGGGATTACAGCAAAATAAATGGGATTGATCAAGCAGTAAAGACACACAAGGCAATGTGTTATTTTGGATGAAAATGATAAATGTTGGGGCATGCCCTTAATATTGAGAAGCGACGTGGACAGAAAGAAGTTGATTAAGTAAGGTAAAAGAAAATACACGATTTTCCCATCCCACAAATTCCTGAGCTCTTACAATGCTCTTCTCCCTATAAACCATCCTTTAAAAAATTATTCACATATGTCCTTTATGAATTTTCACTTCAGAAATACTTATCTAATGTGAAAGCACATGGGGTGGGAATTAAATCTTATCTTCACACCAGGGGAAGGACAGAAAAACAGAAGAGGCACAAAGGAGCAGCAGAACCATGGTGAGCTCGTAAGAGAATTCGACAGGACCACGGGTGGCAATGATTGGGGGATTGTTATTCATGGACTGTGAAACTCATTCTAAGGTAAGGATTTACATGAGCCTCACTTCTAGTTCCTACTCTTCAACTGGTGAGTGCAGTATTTTCCTAAAAACATAGAACACTAAATCAAATTGGGAATTGAGAAGAAAGAAAATTAAATAAAAGGAAAAGGCAGGTTAAAAGTTTGCCATCAGCACATACACAGCTGTTTTTAAAAGTTTAATTAATAAAAAAAATTATAATTGTGAATTGATTTTGATATATACTAAATCAAAATGAAGCAGCTAATTAGTAAACTAAATCTCTTCTGGTCTGTATGGTAAGAGTTTCTATTGAAGTTAACTTCAAAGGATTTCTTTAAAAATATGAGCATCAAACATTTTTTTGAACAACAAAGGAATATCCTTTGATACAAAAATGCTGTTGTCCTATATTTGTAATATATAATTCTTATTTGATAATTCTCAATGGAATTATAAGGTATCTCATAAGACTTGAGGACAGAAGAAGGATGCTGTAATTAAATGATAAAACAAACTAATAAAATAAGTCTGACAATATTGATCCAAGTTCTGCAAATTTAGATGTTTTCTTATTTGAAAATCATTCAGCTGATTTTATTTTTCCAAGGAAGATCTACAGCACTTTTAAAAATGGTCCCATTATTATAAACCATGAAGTAATATTTCCATTTATACAGTCATCTCTGAAAAACAGGAAAATATAGAAATTCCAACTATTTTATGTGTTAGGTCTATATAATTTTTATTATATCAAGTATTACAAAAAAATATTTATTTTTACTGAAAACTATCTCTTTAATTATGGCCACTGAAATACATCCAGAATTGAAGAACTACTTGCAAGACATCATGAGATATATACTCCCAGTGTATTTCCATCCTGTAAAAATTCTTTAAAGGGAACCGTTGTCACTGACATACTGCAGTATAGTGAATTAATACGCTATTCTAAATAATAGTGAAGTAGGAACTCTTTAGACCTGTATGTCCAATACTCAGTTTTTACTAACCAGAGTTTTAATTTTAGCAGCTGAAATTTGGTGTGTCTGTAAACTAGAATGTGCCCCCCAAATGCTTCTCATTATTCTCGCGATGGGTTTTTATACTTACTCGAAGAGTAGGGCCTACTGAAAATGCATTGCCACAATATGTGAATCAGCATTTGCACTGTGAATTCAGCTGCAGTCTTGAACGTTTAAATGACCTAGGCTTTGAGCTATCATCAATGACTGTCTTAAAATTATACAAATCACCGCCTGTTGATGTCTCTTTCTTCGATTATAAAGTGCCTAAGGTGATCAACTCCTATCAGCACATTTAATTGCCAGACTCCTAAGACAGCCAAATTAATTCCATTCCTTCTATGTCTATGTCTGTACAACCACACCTACACATAAATATCTATTCTTGCCGTCATTCCCATCCCTAAGGCTTTTAAGTAATTTTTAAATTAATTTCTAGTTAACGCTGCTAACCCACCAGAGCAAAGAGTAAAAACATTTAAAGTAAAACTGCATCCATCACTGTCCCACATTCCTTTCTAAGCCATAGTTATATTCACCCTTTGCATACCATAACTTATTCTTCTCTTTAACAACCAGTAGGATTAACCTTACTGGTTATACATTCATGATTAATGCTGAACTGAAATGGTGTGTACAGCATAAATTGAACATTGATTTACAATGTGGGGTTTTTTATGTGAAAAAAGAACTTCAGTGCCAGCATTAGTGCAGACAATTTTCCAAATGATCTGCAAAAGTAACTACACTGGTTCATATATACCCACTAGCATTACTGTCCTTTCATTTAAATGATGATGCCAGTTCCTAATGTTTTCCGTTGAGTATATTTGCATAATCACAATCCACAAAAGTGAGTAAGTTTGTAGCGTTCACTATGTGTCTTGTACATATCTATCTCAATGTAAGCTCCTTACTGGTTTATGAAAACACAGCACGCTCACATGTGGTACAGTATTCTTAGAGATCAAGATTTTCAGAGCAGTCAAGAGGACTTAGACATCTAAGTTCCACTGAAGGAATGAAATAGGTAGAAAACAATTCTTGGAACTGCTGAAGCACAGTACATCATTAATTCTGAGAACTAGGCAGTATTCTAGAAATGTGTTCAATGTTAAATATAAGCGGTAACGTAAATTTCTTACAGCTAGAGTAAATTTAAGGAACTCCATTTTTTCATTGTATTTATAGCTGGGAGAAATAAAC
The DNA here is from genome assembly GCF_000708025.1 of Charadrius vociferus. Lineage (NCBI taxonomy): Eukaryota > Metazoa > Chordata > Aves > Charadriiformes > Charadriidae > Charadrius > Charadrius vociferus. The sequence goes on from NW_009646412.1 coordinate 52,104, forward strand.
AGCTCGTTTCTCCCATACACTCCTAAATCTTCATGGTTTTAAGGAGGAACACTTACCAAGAGCGTGTCCCTTTTGCCTCATGGGTTCATGGTATTTTTATTTGTTTCAAGACTGTTTGGCATTTAGATTTGTTTCAATCTGTCACTTTTAATGACTGCAAACCCAATGTTGTATATTCACAACATTAGAGATGAAATACTTCTCCAGTACAGACAGTGGCAAATGCTTGTGGAGTTTGACCATGCCAGGGTTTTATTGTTTCCCTTCTGTACTTCCCCCAAACAGAAAGAGAGACAATCTGGAGGAACAGAGGGTGAAAAAAACCTGCGCTTGTCACATCCCCTTTCCTCCTTACCTCTTCTCTGAGGGATAGGTAGAAGAATGTCTCTAAGAATCAGCACTTGGCTCTTCTTAGTTCTGCAGAACACTGAGAATCTCTCACCAATTTTATTCCAGAAACCCAACCCTAGAGCGGTGAATCATCCTCTCTTGCAGCTCAATCAGTGAATAACAACCTGCCACATAGCAGTCAACTGAAAGACTGACACGCCAAAGTTGGTATTTCTGTATCACACACAGCTCTTTCTTTGCCCAAGTATCCTTGCAGGCAGATCACTGCTCCAGGTTTGGTTTTAGTTAAGGACATTCTCAGCTGCAATAAGCTCTGCTCAGTCTGCTCTGTCCCACAGGAAATTACTCTTATCACCTCTCGAAGGACGCCTACTCACTGCCACCTCGAAGTCTCCTGGAATAAGCTGTAAGATCCTAAAGCTGTAACAGAGCTACACGTTGTCTGACTTCATCCACATCCTTTGCGACCATCTCCTTGTGAAGCACGCTCAGTAGCATCCTTGAAAAAGGAACGGTGCTTCCTTCTCTCACAGGGACCCTTCTCACGAGGAGCACACAAATAAAACAAATACCGTCCACTACAAGACACAGCGTAAACCAGACCATCCATGCCTGCACCCTTACCTTTCCACAAACAATGCTAATGGCATCAGTAAGAGGACCGCAGCACAAAATCCTTACATATTTCAATGACTTAACGAGATTCACACATATGCCTATACTTGCTAAACTGGATATTTTTTTGCTGAATAAACTACTGGTATTTAGGAAACAAAGTAAGGACCTATATGCTTAATAGCTTCTTCATTGAAAATTACTTCCTGTTAAAAGGAAATTTGGTAATAACGGAATGTTATTAAATCTGCAAAGCTATGAATTACAAAACGCTGGAATTAAGGTCATCTGTGTCTGGTGTGTGCATGCTATAATACAGCCTTTAATGATATGGTCAGCAAAGTCCTGAACTTTTCAGTGAACTTCAAGGGGCTGTAGGATGCACGCCAGTAGATGAAATACCCTGTGACACGTGGTGTGAGTAAGGCAGAGAATGGCATACGAAGGATGGAGAAGGATGGCTTCGTAGTTAAGACAGCCAAATACTCCCTTGGAGAACTGTATTTGATGTCTACCTCTGCTGTGTGCTGTGATGCCAACCAAGCGGTCTGAAACTTTTCCTAGCCAGTCATTAGTACAGTGTTCCTCATCTTAAAGGTATGTGAAAGGTGAAAGGGTGAAAATGGGAATTTCCAGTGTGATGCCTGCCACGTCTTGCTGTGCTTTTCCAAGGCGTAGCTGAGTGCTGAGTTTTAGGTGGTTGTGCTTTACAGTTATGCCTTATTATTGCCACAACACAGTTTTCTCTTTTCTTTTTTTTTCTTTAAATTCAGTGCCACTGGTATTTCAAACTTATATTCAACAAAATCACTTTAAAGGAAGTGTGCAATGTTCATAAAAAAAGGGAACTTTACTTAAAAGAGTTAATGTACTAATATGAGAAAAATGGGTTGGTTTGCAGAATTTATGAGTACCAAAATTTTGCCTTTCAATTAAGCTTATCTTTGAGTGTGCTTAGCAGAATGATTACTATGTGGGTGTGATGGAACAATACCAACCAAACAGCAGTACCCTGATCTCGGCAAAACAATTATACTGTGGGAAGGTATGGCTAAGGTCTACCTGATGTCTAGCAGTGCACAAACCACTGTTTGCTTTAATAGGAAAAGAATTAATCTATGCAAAAAGAACAGTCCAGGAGCTATTCTGGCTCCACAAAGCATACAACAGGCATGCACTCAGCAGAAAATCAAGACCCCCACCAGAAGAAATGGTTCAGATTATCTTCCAGAGACAGAGCATGAGATTGCTCACCCATAACAAACTTGCTCAGAGGGCTCTTATAGTTGTTTGCTTTGTTTCTGCCCTGTTTCAGTGCCTGACGCACATAAAGCTATGTATGTGTATGCACATCAATGAAGAAGCATGTTTATCTTTATGAGTTCTGATACAGTAGCAGCAACTAAATGGATGAGGGAGAGTAGGTCTGAACAGTGAGGGTTTATCAACCTTGGCTAAGGACAGCCAGCACAGACCAAAGGTTGCTGAACCTTGGCTAGAGAAGAAGGAAAGAAGAAATTAGGGATCTGTGAATGGATCTATTGGTGCTGGCTTCAAAGCTACACAGCATTGGGAAATTTTACTTTGGGCAGGGGATGAAACAGAGTGACTGAGGGTAAAAATAGTAGGACTTCTTCTGCAAACAACCATGAATAGTCACTAGGAGGCAGTTTCTCAGTAATAGAGAAATGGTTTAGAAGATACCAAAGAAAACTGAGAAGACATCCAAGATTACAGTACTGAGCCAACAGAAAAACAGACTGGATGGCAAAACTGTATGCAGATAAAGAGAGCATGAGGGAGGGAACTGGGTGTACAGCTTTCACTAATTAGTGTTCCAGTTCCTCCTCTAGGATCCTACAAAGGGAAGTGGAGGCCAGGAATAAAGAAAGGAGAACAGCACATGTACTGCTAACTCTGCTACATTACCAGCGTCTGTAGTAAACACCTTCTGAAATCAAGCCTACTAGTGTATATATTTGCTTTCCTCGGTTGAACTTTTCTGAAAAGTTTATGACTGAGAAGAGGAATTTATTTATATACACCATGGGTACTGTGTAATTAATAAAATGTAACTACACAGATTATATACACCAGGTGGCATTAATGGCAAAATAATGTATAGCACTTAAAGTATGATGTCTCAAGCTACTATTCAAAGGATGAGGTGAAGATTAAATGAAAATGACTGACTGTGGAAAGCAATTATGAAAAATCCTAAAACACCGGAACCTAAATATGAAGTAGCATCTAGATCTACAAAAATATAGAAATATTTATGTCACAACAAGCAAAGAAAGTATCTGCCAAAGGTGCCTGCTTCTCTCCACTAATTATAACCTCAGTTGGGTAACCAAATTTTAAATATCTAAAGTAAGTTAAAAGCCCATTCCTGCCCATAGGAACAACTGGTTATTGTGTGTTAGGAAAGAATATGCCAGCATTTTGCCAACTGTCCTGAGAAAAGGAAGCCCATATAACAGGTCTGCACTGAGCTGAGGTGGAAAGACCAACGCTCCTTGTGTAGACAAAAGGCAAAGCTGGGGAAAGAACCCAACAGAGCTGAGTGCTGGTTTTTCAGTTCTGATTCATTTTAGTATTTCTCATCTTACGAGAGAGTAAAAGAAGCATCTACTGCACCACACTTTTATCCCTACCAATGCAGAATTATTTTCTAGCCTTTTGTCCAGCCTGGCCTGACAATGGCTGCAGCCATTGGAAGGCATTTCCCTGCTACCACACAAACTCTTCCACAGAATCAAGAATATTCATTGTTGGCCATAAATTCTCTCTTTCTTTATTTTATCCCATTAGTCTTAGTCATACTTGCTTGGACTATATAATGTACAACCTGCTCTACCCCACCCTAGTCTTCTGTCCTGTCTACTCATTCCTTTAAAATACTTAGCATTAACAACCACACATTTTGGTTTTTTTGCGTCTAAGTACTGTACTGTATCCTTTTTGCCTCCATGTTACGGTGTTATGAAAGAATTTGTTAAAAGCTTTTCACCCGAGGAAAACTCCCTTTTCTGGTGCCATCTGGTACTTCTATTCTGTTAAAGGAATGAAAGCCAAGAAGCAAGTACAAAAACTGGTCGCCACATCCAGTTTGCTTAATTGCTAGCTGGCTGCACATCTCTGGTTTGGACCTCTTCAGTTAGTTCTCCTTAAAACAACACCCAAGCACTGCTCCCTCCGTTCTGTACAATCCTCTAACAGCACAAAAGTCTTTACACCCTTGAGTAACCTCTCAGGTGTCACACCTGAGAGCACACAAGGCATGGTCTCAGCATCAGACCATAAAACTATCATTCTGATGAGCCGCAAAACAGTCCTCGCATTATTTTGGATACTCAGAATTGAAAAAACATAGAGAAATAATTGTGCCTGAAGGACACAGAGATGCTACAGGGGCTCAGAAGAGACAAAGGGCCAAGCACTATGTAAAGTGGGCATGATCGATCTGTTCTGGAGAAGGAAGTATGAAAGGCCACAGTCCACATCAGGTGGCCTCTGGGCCAGATATCCATCCTGGCCCTCTAGCTAGAAAAATAAAGATAACGAGTCTAGAAAAGGGAATACACACTCTTATTGCGACAGTTCAGTTTTGTACATTGTCTGAAAGCTCTGAGACAAGAAAATAAAATTATTTACATTTTTTATGGAAGAGTTAAAATAACAGACAGAAAAAAAACCCACCTCCAACTGCAAAATAGTCACCCTGAATACCTAACTAAATCTCAGGCTAGAAATCAAAGTACCTCTGTGCCAAAGGGTTGCAAACACGTGCTATCAGTTCAGATGATACATTAAACATGAAGAAACTCTGTGTCCTTTCTCCACGTGCCACATTGCCAGATTTCCTCTTCACTCCTGTCAGGCCTCAAAGACCCTCTTTTCAAAGGTCTGAGGCAAGTGTAGGAAAGCAAAGGAATCCTAGGAAGGGGAAGCAAAATTGTTAGGGAAGCAGCTTGGAGATCTGAATTTACTGTACTGCACTGCAGCTTTCAACTTGTTAAAATGCACAGGTCAGCTGAAGACACTTCTCTCTAGCTGGCACTTTAAGAATTCACAAAGCATAAAGGATGTAGACTTCAACATGACAGTGCAAATACCTCTGTGTATAACAACTGCATCTATGTCAATGAAATCGCTCATATAAAAACGTGATTCTAAAAGCTCTAGGTACCTTCTACTGATTTCAGC
>NW_009646412.1:57289-89780 GCF_000708025.1 Charadrius vociferus
CAGCAGGATTTAATAAATGCAAAATACTTATGAAAAATCAGTATGCATGCTTGCTGAAGCAGGACTTAATTTTGCTTTAAATCTGCACATCAGAAATACATAATATAGATTATTATGGCCTACTGGAGAAAGAGGAGGTAAAGACTTTGGCTTTAGAGATTCCCCCCAAAAGAACTGGGACACCTAAAATAGGAAAGTAAACACTCTGCGCTCTGAGGCAGTGTGTAGTGTGATGGGCAACGCCAGACTCAGATCTTCAGCTGCCCTCTGGCAATACCCATCTCTGTCTATTGGCTCTGGGCTACTATGATCCTACCAGTGGCATCCGCTAACAGCTTGAAGACAGGTAAGGTGAATCAGGACCATGCTGATTCTCAAAAGTTAAGAGTCTGTGTTCAGAATACCAAGACTACGATAAGAAAAGGCAAAGACCTTTTCTCATAGATTTTTTTTAGGGTGAGACATATTTATGCATAATTGAAAGTAAAAGTTTTAAGCATAATATGAAATAGGCACTTAAAAATTTCAGAATTTAGTAAGAGCTGTTTGTTTGAATATCTATTAGCTCAGACTCATCCCACTTACTCTTAGGAACTTCACTGAGGTGCTGAGAAGGCCACACAGTTTATGTAGCTGAGAAGGCCACACAGTTTATATACATTATATATTATGTATATAATACTATATACATATAGTATTTTATGAAAAAATACAGACAATGCGAGAGGCAATTCAGCATCCCCAACATGTGAATTATCGTCAGATTCATGATGGGAATAACTCTCTCCACTGACTACTGAGGAACTCAAAGGATTAGAGACCCCAACAGTAAGAAAAAGATAGCGCAACATGGATTTTTTTTTAAGTTTCAAAAATCTAAAAAGAAACATCTAAAAAGAACAATCTAATAACCTACACAGCTGTAGTACATGATGTTCTTTGCAGTCCTAGTGAAAAGAGACCTTTCTTTGAGAAATACTAGAAATATGGAAAACATTGGGGGGAAACAACTCACACGAAAAAAAAAAAAATTCCTGCTAGTTTTATTCTAAAACTCTGCAGTCTTCCACTTTGCTCACATTTGTCATCCAAGTTACAGTTCTAAAGGAAGTCATGCTGCTGCTGCTGCTGCTTCCAACACTTTGATTGCTATAATTGTGCTAAACAAAAAAGCTACATGACAATTTAAATACCCGTTTTCAGTTTGATGGGATTTGAAACACTGGACATATTTAACACTAGAAATAAAATTTTCTAAAGGAAACTCGGCTGAACTTTCATTTTAGTGGCGTTACTGAATAGTTTCTATAATCCACTGACACTGATGTGCCCCAAAATTTCTAAGTGCAAATTATGTGTACAAGCTGTACTGAAGTCCACTGCTGGAAAGAATGCTAGAAAAATGGTCCACTCTGCCTGTTCACATCCCAGCAAAAAGACTGAGGGTAAAAAAAAATCCACATAGGTGAAGCAGTCTTTTAAAAATGTTATAACAACTTGTCTATTTTTATCGTGAGAGATTTTTAGCTCATTAATTTGACGAAGATGTTGGAAGAACTGAATGTCACTACTTAATGCCATTTATCGCTGAACTGCACAGGCCTGTGTGAAAGAGAGTCAAGATCCTTATGCAAAACTTACTACTTGTGCAGCAGAAAGTTTTTCTGGGGCCTTGTTTGAAAATTAGGAGTTACACAAAAGGTTCTACTTTCAGCTTGGATCAGAGAAAAAAAGATTTCAGAGATCCTTGACTGATTATTAGTGTCAGCCAAGGCTTCCACAACTCTGACATACAAAGATTTTTGAAAACCTACTACCTCAGACAAATTCCAAACACTTGTTCCTCCATGTCCCAAGGAAATGCCAAGGGCCTGATGTGACTATATTTTCTGTTGCAGCAGGCCCTCCTCTAATAAACAATATTGCCAAGGAAAACCACTACCCTTTTATAAGCTTAATCATAGTTTAACACCTATTCGTTTTGCCTTTACGATGGGATTTTGACACTTTAAGTCTGCAGGAAAATTACATATTCAAGCTGAGGAAAGTTGCGTTCATGAAATCTATTTGTTCAAATGCAAAACAGTGAAATCAATAACACGTTTTCTTTCTTTTTGTTTTAGTTTCTGCAGTTGGATTGCTACAAACTATGGCTAGTAATTTACTTTGATTGTAATGAACAAGAACAGACAGTTCAGCAAGTAAATGGCAAACTATGGAGAAGAAACCATGAACATAAAAGAACTATGTCTAACTCATTGTGAACGTATGTGCTTCAGTATAATGCTTATAAAGGAAAAGGCAGGCAGGCAAGAAAGAGGGAGGGAGGTTGTATGCCTTGAAGATGCGAAATATGCATGCAGTTTTTACTCCCTTGAAAGTACTTTTCTTTTAGATGCATGTATACAATAGCAGAGAAATAGAAGCATACACAAAATTACAATAGGAATCTAATAATCATTAAGCTAATTAATGTTTGTGAATCCCAGAATATTACTTATGGGAGATTGAAAGTTGTTACAAATGACAGCCTTGTCACCAAATACACTAAGCTCTGTTTTTTTAACAGTCCTTCCTGATATTCAAAGTCTATTTCCCTTTCTGAGGTTTCTTCATGACTGATAATTCTATTTGTATACACAAGCACAAACATAAACCGACCATGCCCCATACTTGGTGTTTATCATCCTCAGACACTCATGTCTGCCCTCCTCTTGTTACTGATTGCATGTTACAACAGCTTGTGATCCAGCCACTGTCAAGTTTCATTGTTTCAAATGCTTTCTTTTATTAAAAAGAAAAGGAGCATCCATCTCAAAATTACAACCAATAATCTTTACACTATGTTTTTTGTAATTACTGAGTAATCTCAGGAAAATCAGCAAATTAATTCCTCAGTTGTAATCAACTAAAATGCCACGTAGTTACTTTATGTAACTTGTTCCTACATGATGTTCTGGAGGCCAAAACAATAAATAGGTTCAAAAAAAGGCTAGACAAATTGATAGGTGAGAAATCCATCAATCGATACTAAGTATAATGGCCTAAATTTAACATCCATTTCAGAAAGTCCCTAAATGAATGATTGCTGGAGTCCAAGATACAGAATGACAGCATAAATGGATATCCAGAAGCTCAGAGAAGGATGATCTATATATGCCTATTTCTGGTACTGGTTGATTTTGGAGACACAGCAAATGCATTGTTTCTCTGCCAGTTTTATGTATTCTCCAATATCTACATCATGGGGCTATTATTTTTCAGGTCCCTTTTAGTAAAAAATGTTGAAAAATGTATATGGGAGAAAAAATGTTTGGTTCTCCAGTTTTATGAGATTATCTTTTTAGTTCATCAAAAAAAGACACTAGTTCTCAACACCGCAGCAGCAGCTCATTTACATTATAGTTGCCCTGTCCCCTCCTTCCTCCAGTTAAATGGACTGCCATCATTTCAGCTGGCTGAATTCATGACTTCTTTTAATAACATAAACGGAAGTGAACACCAGTTTACATTACCAGATGAGACAGTGAGCTGAGGTGTCCCAGGAGTAAACTCACTGCCTCTTCAGTTGCCGTTGTTACTGTGGTTAAAGCCCCTGAAAAAAGGGGGCAAGCAGACAGTAGAGGATGGTAACAGCTTTACCTCCCTCACCTGAAATGGAATAAAGCTGAAACGAGCACACATTTACAATAGCTCATTTTATGAATCCCCAACCAGAGTCCAAGAATTAGATGTTGGAGTTTCTACCCCTTTGCTCCATTCACCACATTTCACCATTTCTTCCCATACCCTCTGTACAAGTGGAAAATACTGAAAGTCTTTCTTTTTTTTTTTTTTCTTTGCATAATGCCCAGGATTTACTATCTTCCCATGAGGACAGGAAGGTTGGATGGGGCTGGACATCATTTGTGCATGTTCTTTGCCAATACATTTAGTTTCCCTGCAGAGTCTTCTATTCCACCTAATTTTTTTCACCATTTGCACTTTACCAAAACTAACAGCTTGCTTTTACATTTACACTTTGCATATTCTGCTCCTGGGTCTCCTCAGTAAAACTAATACGGTTGTTTTTCAGCCCTGTTTCAGTGCCAAGTACATCAATGAACTATCCAAGCTTCAGTTAACCGATGCAATTTCTAGGCTTCCTAAACGAGAAAAGGGTACAGAAAAAAGAAATCTTTTTTTTTTTTTTTTTTAATGACAGCCTCAGAAGTTTAGGATTTGGAATCAATTTAATCTGCTTCTGAATAAACTTGTATAATATACTCAAATAATAAACTCATTCAAATCAAAACTTAATTTTAGCCAACTGAAAGAGAAGATTTTTCTTTCACTGTAAGAGAGGATTTCAGTTAATTGGAAGAAATATATTATATATGTATTTAATTTAATGAAAGCCACCATAGGTAAGAAGAGAGTAGGACTAAGCAGACATACCTTTTGCTTGATTCCAAAGTTAAACCAAAGGGCAAATTAGTATATAAATAGACTACCAGACTTTTCTGGTTCACCAATAATTACTTCCCATGAAAGAGAAGAGGAGAAAACCCACTGGTGCTCTCTTCTGTTACTCCTGCAGTGAAAATCCCTAAGTACTGTTTCACCTCATTTCTCTCCCTCTCATTCAATCTATCCATTATGAAACTGCTAAAACACTCAATTCCTGCTTCTCCGGCCATGTCTCCTCCACCCTCTATATGTTTTCTGTCTTTCAATATTACTTTTGATCTTTTTGTCACTCCTTCAAGGTTCTCTAAAATTCTGTGATTGTATAGAATTCTGTAACACATCAGGATAATAATATGCAGCATGAAGGACTACTTTTTTTTTTGAGGCAAAAAGATATGATTAAATTTCTGACAATCAGACATTCAGGAACACTGGAATCATAATAATATCACTTGCTTGCTCAGATCATACCTTTGTGACCTTATATTTCTTCCTTAGATAGAGCACATATGATTAAAAGTGAATACAGTATTTTTAATCTGTTGAAGATTTTACTATCAAGAGTACAAGTGCACTTACAGCTTGTGAGTAGGTGACCACTTCCATTTATGCTGACACATCACACACAGTGTTCTCAAGCTTTGTCTAAATGTCTTTCCATCTCCAGCCAGGCTTTTCATTTCTGCTGGACATATGACCCCAAAATATTACCATGAACAGGGAATTGCTGTCTGGCGCAGTGCTCCCCACAGGAACCACAGTTCCAGACCTTCTCTGTTCATTACAAAACTGAGTGCTGAGAAGACTGAAGATGTCATTACTTGGTGTTAGTAATATCAAACTCAGGTTCACAGAAGACATGTAGGTTGAAACTTCCCAGTTCAGCTTTAAATCAGTTTGTGTATTTTACAAGTCTTTGCAGACAGGCAAACAAAGAGAAGGAAGGCGTAATAAAAACATCAACAACTTCTAAAATTAACAGGAAATTAATAATAAGAAACACTGTGTGCCTTTAACATGGGATTAAAGGGGTGAATACATGCTCAAAGAGTTTTTTAAAGGATTTTTTCTGGAACCTGGTGCTCAGTTTTTCTTTATTTGCGAACTGAGAGCTTCCTACTGTGCTCGTAGGAGTAAATCACGGTAGGCAGGAAGTTCTAACACACTACAATGTGTTAAAGTGATATCAACAACAGCAAAATAATGTGACAACGTGGGAGTCCCAGCATGCATTCATGCCAAATGGTTCATGTTAAAATGGAAAACACAAAGATTATTTTTCAGTGACAAAAGAAAATCAATATTTAAAATCAATGCCAGTCATGGGGAACAGTGAGCATAAGTAACAAAAGACCACAAAGCACCTTTGGGAACACTCAAAAGAAAAATGCAAAAAATATAAAACCATTATACCAAAATAAAAGCCTCTTTGCCCCACATTAGGATAGATTTGCGAGTCAAAATCAGAAACCATACTGATACTAATTTTTCATGTTGCCACTTCCAGCCACTTCTAAAAAACTAAAGAAAACTTAAGTGTCTGAGGTAAAGTTATTTGAAAATACTAGAGTAACGCCCATCTTTCTTGCCCATCTCTCACGGCTTATTCTTAATTTACTTTTAACTACTATGCTGCTGTATACAAGAGGCTCTTGCAGATCCCAGATCTGTATGCACACACTGGTTCTCTTCTGCTTATATGCCATGCGCCCAGTGGAAAGGCAGGTGGGGTCTCCGGAGAGACAAGAGGGGGTACCCTGGCAAGCACAGTGGTGCTCGCTCACCTGCCCAGCAGTTCAGACACACCAAGGCACGCTACACACTCGATGGGATTCTGAAACTCCTTTGCAATCCCCTCTTCGCAGATCAGCTGTGACAGAAGTGCAAAGGCATGGTTAGCCTGCTTATTCATTTCATCTAATGGAGCAGTTTGGTGCAACAGTGACACACTTGTGTGAGACAAAGTGAGTAACAAAGGCTCTGCACGGAGCCTTTATGGTACCTCTGTCTGAATTGCTGTTTGCTCAGGAACAGCACCAGACCTGCACTGCTCCACGCACCATGGCAATACTCTGCCTAGGTTAGCAGGGCCTGCCAGGCTGAAACCCCTGACCTGGTCTGGGGCACTAAGCACGGTCACACAAAAGCCAAACAAACTAGTAAAACCCAACAGACCCAGCTAGTCCACGTGAAGTGTCTTCCAAAACTTGTCATAGTGGGTTGACCCTGGTTGGATGCTGGGTGCCCACCAAAGCTGCTCTATCACTTCCCCTCCTCAGCTGGACAGGGGAGAGAAAATATGATAAAAGGCAGATAAGGACAGGGAGATCGCTCAGCAATTACTGTCATGGGCAAAACAGAATCCATCTGGGGAAACTAGTTTAATTTATTACCAATCCAATCAGAGTAGGGTAATGAGAAATAAAAACTAAATCTCAAAACACTTTCCCCCCACCCCTCCCTTCTTCCTGGGCTCAACTTCACTCCTGATTTTCTCTACCGCCTCCCCCCGAGTGGTGCAGGCAGACGAGGAATGGAGGTTGTGGTCAGTTCACCACATGTTGTCTCTGCTGCTCCTTCCTCCTCAGGGGGAGGACTCCTCACATTCGTCCTGCTCCAGTGTGGGGCCCCTCCCATGGGAGACAGTTCTCCGTGAACCTGGCTCCTTCCATGGGGTGCAGTCCTTCAGGAACAGGCTGCTCCAGTGTGGGTCCCCCATGGAATCACAAGACCTGCCAGCAAACCTTCTCCAGCATGGGCTCCTCTCTCCACGGGACCACAGGTTCTGCCAGGAGCCTGCTCCACCACAGTCTCTCCACACGGTCACAGCCTCCTTTGAGCACATCCACCTACTCTGGTGTTGGGTCCTCCCTGCGCCACAGGGGGACAGCATGCCTCACCATGGTCTTCACCATGGGCTGCAGGGGAATCTCTGCTCCGGCACCTGGAGCACCTCCTCCCCCTCCTCCTTCACTGACTCTGGTGTCTGCGGGGCTGTTTCTCTCACATATTCTCACTCCTCTACTCTGGCTGCTGCTGCACAGGTTTCCCCCCCCTTCTGAACAAAGGTGCTATCACCATCGCTGATGGGCTCAGCCTTGGCCAGCAGCAGGTCCACCTTGGAGCCAGCTGGCATTGGCTGTGTGGGACACGGGGGAAGCTTCTAGCACCTTCACACAGAAGCCACCCCTGCAGCCTCCCCACTATCAAAACCTTGCCAAGCAAACCCAGTACACCTGTATTAGGGAGATTTTTATGTTACACACCACACAAAAATCACATTATTTTTAACTCCATCACTCCCTCCTTTAGAGAGCTGGATGTATCTATTTGCCAACTTAGATAGCACAAGCCCATCTTATTGTAGTGCATCACAAGTAGTAGGTTTAAACACAAGAGTAGCCAAATCTGGAAGGGATACACTTTTCCCCCATAAGGAATGTGAACTAAAGCAAAGATACCTACTAAGCAGTTTTCTCAAGGTCTACAGGAAATTTGTGTGTGGCAGATCTCCACAGTCCCTCTCCATTCCCTTAGCTGCTAGGGTATTTCCTCTCCCGATGCACAGTACAGTTTGTTGAGGAAGTAAATTCTAAATAACTTAATACACTGAATAAGTGGAGTTTCACCAAAGCACAGACCCAGACCCATGTAACTGTTGAAACAGAAGTTTTAATAACGTTCCCTGTTGTATTTGGAGCAGTAATATTTACAGAGCCCAGAGAGGAATTAATAAAATCAAACTTACTGCAAAATTTAATTAAAACGGTACAGGGCAATAGAGAGTCTTCACTACCTTTTTCTAAGAACTCCATCCTTCACAGGATATTGAATGACAATATACTTAGCTAATAAAGGTCAAAAGAATGCACATTAATCGAATGTGTCCTAACAGCAGGATATATATTCTCCAATCTGATTAACTCTTTCCTAGATTCAGATTTATGCACAGTAATCCTCTGAAGAAACAAAACCCACTCAAACCCTTAGAAAATAACTACCTCACCTCTCACTAGGGAATTAATGCATAAAGAATGCCTGTAATATATTGCAAAGGCTATAAATACATTAATTTTTTAGGAAGTCTGTTTTCTTTTTACTTTGGATTGCTAGAACTGAAACAATAATGCGTGGTGAGATGAATAAAAGTGTGTGTGCTGAGCCAGACTTTGAGATTTTGCTTTCTTTGGGCCTGTATTTTAGTCTGCACTTCACAAGAATAAAGCCTATTTTGGGCACTATCCTAGTAAAATAAGATTTTAAAACATTGCTTTCCTTTGGATTGCTTTCCTTGGACTGACATCCAGTAAGGTCACAGATTACTGGAGACCCTGAAGATGTTGCACAAAGGGATGAAGAAAGAGAAGAAAACTGCTACTTGAGTTGCAATTATGAAAAGTTGCAGCACCCACTGATGCATGAGGTTTATGTTGCCTGGAACACAATTTACTGTGTGTTCACATGGTTCCTAAAAGGGGCAAGAATGCAATACCACAGACAACAAAGGCAGACCAGGTAAGTCAGATGCTATCTTAACTTTCATCTGGAGGAGTTTTTGTTGTGAGTTCAGCTACATTTTATCCACATGTCTGAGACTGTTACTTGAGAACACCACCAAATCAAGAAATAAACTTGGGAAGAGGAATTATCAGAGAAGACATATGATACAATTAAATATATGGCAGTGGTTTGACCAAGCAGAGATATTTGAGAATGAATGGCTTGTGGAGGGGATGAAAGACGCTTGCCAGCTTAGTGTTCAACAACGTACATGCTGCCAGCAAACATCATGCTATCACATTGCTATAGTAGACTTGGCTTTCTGAAGCATGTTTGTTTCATCCAGAAGTAACATTATTTACCCTGCAAATAAAAATTTGAGCTGCGGTACAACGTGCTGTAATAAAAAGGGATTTATAAAAATATTACTTATCTTAGTCTGGATTTATTTAAACAATGAGGATATAGTTTTACAAACTCACCTATATCCATGTGAGAATATTAAATCTGGAAGTTTCAAAACTCTATGGCTTACTACCTACAAGCCCCTTCCCCCTTCTTCTGTGAGCCTATTTTCAAGATGGAACAAGAAGAAATGAGGTACTTCTGTGTTTATTATGAATAGTCATGCTTCTTGGCATATGTTATTGTACTTTGCAGTTAATAAACAAGCATTTCTGTTGTGAATAACCTAGGAGTGGAATCAGTTTGTATATAAAATCTGAAAGACAAAGGATGATTACTTATCTTATTTTGCATTTAAAAAACCTAAAATCTTTCTCTCATGAGCACACAAAACACAGCCTTCAGAAGGAACGCATTTTTATAATCTTCTCCCTTTAGGTGTGTTGTATCTTGTTTTTTTCATCTGCGATTGTCAAGAACAAGCCTACCCAGCAGAAAGCAATGGATTTAAAGAAATTCATGTCTAAAACTATTGTAGCTATTTCTCACCACAGTCTCCTTATGCCAACATTTGAGCGGTGCTGGTTACACACACCGATTTATTAAAAAGCAAAGTCGTACCTGTAGACATGCAGGAGCTCTGCCCTGGGGTTTATTCACATCAACAGCCACAAGCTGCCAACCTCCAGCAGCATCTTCATGAAACATCTTGAAAGGGAAAATTGTCAGAAATGTTTTATGTGCTGATAAATACAAGTGAAATATAATACATTCCCCTTAAGGACCTGCATACATTTCGATGATAGCTAGTTTAAAATAAGAGGGAAATGGTTCTTACTGCTACCAAAAAAAAGCAACATGCTCTTTTTCCAACGTTAATAGATTCTGAATTTTGCTCAGAAAACATCAATCACAATGTGTCTCTATTAGTCCTAATGTAGAAACCGATTCAATTAATCTCTGATCAGTATCATTAGATGGTGGTACTGTTCAGAATAAATTCCTTACTAAGGTAAGCTTATCCTGAGAAAACACAAATACACTGTGACCAAAAAATAAGTTTCACGGTGCATTTGGAAATAATAGACAAACTTGTCTTTTTTAGCGGCAAAATTACTTTACTCCAAGGATCAGGCTTTATTTTTGTTGAACTGATGCATATCAAGAGTAGCTGTACAGTTCTTCTGTACTGTTACTCAGACTTTATAATTCCTGCAAATAGCTGAATGATATCCTGCGTCTAATGATGTCAATGGAAAAGGCTCTCTTGACCACAGTGGTATTCACATTTTGCCAATAACCTCTGGAAGCGTAGGTGTAAGCATTCTGGTATTTTGTGGGGGGTTTTTTGGTGGGTTTTTTTTTTTTTTTTCTTTCTCAGAAATTAGGACATAAAAAGATGCAGACTGCTGGACATCAGGAACAGTGAGAAACCATGTCCTTGAAAGAAAATTAATGGCTCCAGCATTTTGAATTGCCACCTGAGAGTCTGCATATACTATGTAATGAAGCATGGAGAAGTTGCCACTTTTCCTTGACACCCAGCACCCAAACAAGTCACCTCGAGAACAGCCACAGCAGTGTGGTTGAAGCTTAAAAGTCATCCTGAGAGAAGTGCTCATTAGACTGGGGACAGTGTCACACAAATATGGTTGCAATGCTGCCAACTCAGATCAGCACTGAGTTACTCCTCTTTGTACCGTACTTTAATGTGAAGTGCTAAAGTGCTTTACAAGAACCTCCTTTTATCCTTCTCCAGAGACCCCTTCCTTGACTTTGACTCTCGGACACTCGTTTTCTTTTCTATAGGACTAAGTTTCAGGACCAGTTTAATGATTTATGAAGTGGGCAAATGAAGCAAGATATTGTTGCTTTTTCTCAAGGTTATTTCATGCACAAAACAAGCAAGGTTTTTAACTTTCGCCTGGTGCTTTGAACAAGAAACCCTGCAAGAAATTTTCTGCCCTTCTTAATACAGAAAAAGATAAATCATTTTTGTAGTTCAGTAAGCTGGACTCCCTTTATGTCCCATTAGGCCAGTGACTCAAGGAACAAAGTAACCACTCGCTTGTGTGCAGCCAACATGCTATTTTTATTTTGCATGATGCAATTTATATTCAACACGTCCATATTCTTTGGCATGATGATGCTATTTTGGGAATTTCTTTTATCCTTGAAATTCCTTAATGTTGGCTGCTTCTTAAGTTTCCCTACCTTGATCTCTCTGTTCCAGCTTCTAGTTGAGACTATGTTGCTTAAACCTATACAGCTCAGGAATTTGTCCTATCAGAGATGAAACGAACATTACGTTCCTCAGGCTAAGTACGCATCATGTGGAAAAATCCCCTTCTGTTAGATTTTGAATTGATATCATCAAGTCTGCTTTGACAAAGACATATATAAGGTAGAAATTATTGCCACAAAGTCTATTTGAGGTGAAAAATGCAGCAGTAGGCAGAAAAAGACTAGATTTACATATGGATTAGAGGAATATCCAAAGAAATATCCGAAAATATTTAATAAATAATTTTGAAACATTTAAATCCTCTGGTTTGAGAAAATAAATAATCTCTAGCTACAGAGGTTAGAAAAATTTTCCTCATGGGTACATTCCTCATATCAGTCTTTCTAAGGGCTTTTTGCAGACAATCAGTACTGGTCCCTCTTATAGACAGCAAACTGCACTAGCTTGGAAAAGCCTGGCCTTTTGTTCATTCAGGACACATAATACGATTGTTACAATAATGAGTGGGAGAACTGAAATCTCAACCCTTTAGCCCCCATTTTTCATATCGTGTCTTTCACACTACCCAGCCCACACATAGCACCCTTCCTATCATGGCTTCTTCCTACTCATTCTCTCATATTCGGGGTGTTGCTTTCTGTGGCAACCCCAAATATTAGCCTGGCTCTTTCGTTGCCTCAGCACCTCATTCCTCCTTGGTCTCAACATGCCCTTCTCAGTTCCAGGACCAGCTTCCCCAAACACTTCAGCTGCCCTCTGACATCTCTTCTCCCAGCTACAGCTAGCAATTTCAGCTCTTCTGCCTTAGCACAGAAAGTGATATTCAATAGCAACCCTAATTCCAAACCCAGCAATGACATGATAAAAAAGCATTATGCTACTTCATTAAAAGAAAACAAAACCTTAGCGATAACATACCCAGCCACATAAAGAACCATATTACAGTCTTCGCTGTTATTTGTTTTTAGAAAGTTTAGCTGGATAACATACCCTAGAATTTAATTTTAAAGGAAAATTAATATATCAACTTTAAAATATATGTGGTAACATGCTACATCAAATAAATCAGGTAAAATAATAATTCACAGGATTTTTTTGCTTATTATTCATTCATAAGCTAAACCCCATCAAGTCCCCAGAGAACCTCAGTATCTCAGATGCTTCACCTGGGTGGTGGCAGTTGAAGTAGTACTGCTTCTGGACCCCCACATCTGCTGGAACTGCACTCGAATTTCTGCAAACGTTTCAATGATGACTGCGATGAAAACATTCTGAAAACAGAACAAGAAGAAAAGAATGGATGACACAAAGCTCAGCAAGAGGGAAAGAGAAGAAATTAATTCTAATATGATCTACATTTCAGACAGGTTTAAAAGAACACATTTTTCAGTACCTTAACAAGCCAGGCCAGAAAGAAAATTAAGGTGATGAAATAGAAATATGAACGCCATCGGGGAAAGCTGTCGATTGCTCGGTACATAAGGAACACCCAGCCTTCCTGAGAAGCAGCTTCGTAAACAGTAAATATGCTTGTGCCTGTCAGAGGAAAAATGAAAATGTTTGGCATTAAGCCTCCCTGAAGGTTTTCAATAACGGCAAACAAGAATCTTTTATCTATTTTATTTTCCTTTTCTCCACAGAGTATCAATCAGTGCTCTTTTCCTCACTTCAAAGACAAGTTTTTCAGGTGCACTTCCACGTTTCTTCCTTTTGCATTTGAATATGAATTGGTTTTGTATCAGACTGGACTGCCTCCTCTCCCTGGACACATATGCATAATCCCTTAGAAGGGTTCACTGGCAGTATGCAAATATCTCAAAGGCAGAATTTGTCCCATCATGTGACTTCAGCAGCATCCATAAGAAAAGGCAGATTTAATTAAAACCTTTTGGATCAACATTCAGCAGGTGTAAGGAATATCAGCAGCACTGAGGAAGCAGCAATAGACCGAAAAGGTGCCCAACACTTGCAAGCACACTTAAGCATCTACAACAAGCTACGGAACAGTTTCAAAATTCAGGCAGGTAGCCAGGGTAGCTGCATTAAGATACATGTGTAGCCTTAAAAAACATTAAAGCATTTTTAAGTTGAACTTCCTACATCACTCTGGGGAGCGGGGGAGGAGATCAAAGAAAAGCTATGAGGGGTTCATGTGTGCAGAAACTATTTTTGAATAAAAGCTATGAAGTTACTCGTTTTAAACTTAAGACTCAAACTCATCCTAATGTCTGAGGGATGACATGCTCCAGCCAGCTCCCCCTTCCTCCTTATCTCTGCAATGAAAGCTTCAAAATACAGGCTGTGGTTAGGGCTTGTACGCCGTTCTTGTTTGAAGTTATTTTTTGTTCTGAGAAGGAACACAATTAAACTGTGAAATTAAACTGTGAAATCTCACAAACTGCTGTGAAATTGTGGAATTGTCCTACGGCCACCTGCTAGCTTCGCTCCACTCCTGCTTCGTTTCATGAAACATCTTGGATACAAGAGAGGGAGCGTGAGGAGTACTGCCCTTAGCAAAACAGAGCAGCTGCTACCAACACACAGATCGTAAACATGAACCAGCCGACTATCTGATCCTGTTCCCAGAGAAAGGAGTGGTTTTAGTCAGAAATTCCCAAGTCCAGGAGTTTCCCCCCCAAATCACATCAGCCTATAAGGAGCTCTGCACTGTTATTCTGCCACTGAATTTGCAGCATCTACATCCTTTTGTTTGCTAACACAGGTGGGATGAACTTGGAAGTGATTTTGCCTTAGGGAGTTCCTTCCACAGATAAATATTCACTGATAAGAGGAGACAGGGATGAATGGAATTTCTTTGGTATAAACTCCCTCCTTTGATACGTAGGTGTTGAATGGTTAACATGGTCATGGCTGTTAGGCAAAAATGTTAATCCTTTCTGTTAATTTTTCTGGTTATTGGATTCCTTCCTATTTACTGCATATGGTTCTCAGGACCAGGGGACAGAAATAAAAATAAAAGTAAAGAAAAAGCATTCAAGCATAGATAGCAAAAGTCCTTCTGTTTCTTCAGAAAAGAGAGTGGTCTCTATCAATACTGAAATATTCATCAGTGATTACTTCATGGGTATTTTGCATTTCAAAAATTCATAAAGTAATGGTTCAATTATCTAATATTATACTGTTGCTGAACTGATTAAATTATTGAACAAAACAGTGCTGTTGAGGACAGGCAGAGATTAAGGGAAAAAAAGGAATCTATTAAAAGTTGCTGGCTAGGAAAACGTAATTAGTCATTACCAATGGGAAAGTCACAGTGAAGATTAGTAAAATAGAGGGGATGTCATGCAAAGTATTTATAACACATACACTGGGCCATCTGCCACAGTAAAGCAATACTGTGAATGGACAAAAATGCACAATTAACCCGATTAAAATAATATGAGTTAAATAAAAATACAGCTTGTATATAACTGGTACAGGTATTCTTCAGGCTATCAGAACGCAATCACTACTCGGAATATACATTCTAACTTAACATATGTGACTAGAAAGTAATAATGCTTTCAATACTCATGCCAGGAACCATGCTGTTAACTACCTCTGTAAATACTGTTTCAACTGGATACAGAATAAAGGCATGGCAGTAAGGGATCCAACATCATGACACGTTTTCTTTTCAAAAAGAAGAGTAATTCTTAGTTAACATCTGCCTTACTGCACGTTTTTGCTCTTCTAAAAGCTACATTTGAAGACAACCTGCAACTGATTCTATTTTTTTCTGAGTATTTAATATCTAACCACATCTTCCCAAAACCAACGTGTCAGGTATTAAAAAGATCCTCCTTTCACAGCAGCACGCCCTGTTTTTCTCACCATGTTCAAATCCATATGATTTGAAAAAGAGTTTCAAAATTGTAAGCGATGGGGGGATACATCACAACAAGCCAGACACGGCGATGCTGCCAAGTATGAAACCTAACTTATGCCGCTTAGATCAAACAGCAAAATTCTCCTCCTCCACAGGTGTCAGCATTCTGTCTGTCTGTGACATAGTGTCTTCTTCAACTAGTTCAGAGGGCTTAAGTCCTGACCACGTAGTGCTAGGGGTCCCATGGTTAAGGCACACGACAGCATAGGACCTCCTGTAGTTAGCATAAGAAAAGCAGGAATATGGGTGGCAGGGGGACTGAGGGCTTGAAACCCTGCAGAGCCTGGCTATTCAGATACACAACAAGACCCATATGGTTCAAAACATAATCATCTCTTGTCAATGTCCTGAACGTTTAGATCAACATTCATGCAACCTAAGTACAAACATCAGCAAGATGTTTCATTCATGAAAAAGCTTTGAACCACGAACAGCGTTAAACATAGCACTATAATGACACTACTCATCAGTTTAGGCATGTTGGCACAGGTAACTTGCTGAATCTGGCATTAGGATTTCAACATCTGCATCTAGAATACTGTTAAATCTTCGTCAATAAAAATATCTAGAAAATATTTATGATAATTTTCCTATTTGTTTCAGTAGATGGCTAAACCTTGGTGGCAAGAAAGATTAAAGACATTTAGGAGGAACTTTCTTATGAAAACAGAAGTAAAATAAAGGTATATGCTTTGAGATATTTTGTTTCAGTGCTTTTGTTTGAAATTGTCTAATAAGCTCTACATTTTGATGTTACAATAAAACAATACCTTTCACCACACTGATGGTTAATCAAAAAAAAAAAAAAAGGAAGGAAAACATTTCTCAATACACAGATTAAAACTAAATAAATCAATATCATAATTTGTATCGGTCTCAAAAAATGGCTTTTATGCAAACAGTAAATACTTCTACCTTTGGAAATTTTTTACAGCTGTGCATGGTCATCATCAAAAACAAAAGAAAAAGAATTCCAGAAAACGAAAGATTTAATGAAGTATAGGAAAAGAGACTGAATCTTGCTCAACTTATGCAACATTTTCATTTGATTCATAACTTGTAGAGGAAAAGACAGCAATCAGAGACAAACTGTATCCCGACTAATACTGCCTCTTTAGCCATACGGGCACTCAGCTCTGAAATGCAGGGGGCTTATGCCTTCTTCAATACATATGTTTCTTTCAGATCTGCCAGCTGGGAGCATTAGCCTGAAGGGGCATGGAGGAAGTAGTTGCTTTAACACCCGACTGGTTGTAATAAAAGAAACTCCTACTGGTTTCCATGCCATTCCAGGAGGCAAGGTCACCTGGCTCTTCTGTGCTACACAAATGAATAGCGCAGCAGGGAGAAAAGAACTGACAGAGCCGGAGCACACAGGTGATGACTTTCCACAGGGGAGTGAAGAAACCTATCTGGCCAAAACCTTATCTTCTAAATACCTAAAGAATATAAAGAATTTAAGAAAAGGACTCATAGTTGACAGAAAAGAACAATAGTATCACTATGCAAGGATCCTATTTTACATAGTGTGTTTTACATTTACACATATTTTGCAAACACAGAGCATCTTCTGCTTGTTTCTGTGCCTCTGTCACACCACCATGCTCTGTGACATCAGCTCTTGCTATAATCAACTCATTCTGCGAATGGACATCATGAAAAGGGGAGTGCACTGAATAATGTTGTAATTTTATACATGTAAAATTCAAGGAGCAGAGCTAAAAGGTCACATGGAAAATTCATTAAATCTGGAAATAGAACAGTCTCCTCCTAACTCTATGTTACGTTCTTGCCTCTAGATTCAAAATCCCATATTATTAGGAGATGCACAATGATGAGGTGTCGTCTTTTATTAACATCTTTGTGCTACGTAATTTTTAGTTCTTCCAGGTGAGAAACAAAAAATGAAAACTAAGCTTTAGGTATGCCATTAACTCCAGCATTTACTGCATGCGTAACCTATGTTTATTGCCCACCTTGGTTTACCATATCAGGGTTCTCTCAGTTTTCTTGTGTCTGCTGTGAAGCTGCTGAGAAAGAAAATCTACAGGAGGGCCACTTTGTGTAAAAAAAACATGATAAAAGTTTGATTTTTTTTTTATTTTTTTCTTTTTAATCGGGAATCATTCAGCCAAGTAAAAATGCATGCGTTGTTATTAAAAGCTTAAACCACAACATTTTGTCACCCACAAAATGCCTCAGACGCCAGCCAGTCACAGGCTCCTTTTCCTTACTGTACAGTAGCCACTAGATGGCGATCGTGCACCTCGGGCACATCTGGAACATCAGGCAGCGGAGGCACTACCACCCCGGAGAGCACAGGCTGATAAGCTCCCGGTGCGCTGGCAAAAGGATTGTTTTTTCTATTTCCCGGCAAAACTAAGCAGCGTTACTAGCAGGTGCTGCTGTCTAATTTAACTCCATTTGTTGTGCTGAGTACTGAAAGGTAGCCACCTTTAAGACGGTTTTGTGAATGTTAGGTCCATGAAGAAAACGACCTCTCACTTAGGATGTAGAAATGTTATCATCACCCCGTTTCTCTCCCTGCTCATTATCACTGGTAAAATCACGAAGCTGTATGTTCCTGCAAGGCATGGATATTCCCACTGACCAGCCAGCTTTTAATTTATGTCTTATCTTTTGGTATCAAAGTATTTGTAAAACATTGCGTGCAGTCAGGGTTTTCCAGCTGTCTTAACACTATTGCTTTGGTGAAACTAGAAAGGAATAAAAACAAGGACAAAGTTGTTAGCACTTCTGGGAAGCAGCTTGTAGATGTGACTGAAATCAGCAAAAAGATCAAATCCTGAATGGCTTTATGGAGTTTCTTACTTGTCTCCAAGAGGGCGATCCAGTCTATTTTACGCTCCCAAACCAACTCATATCAGCCAGTTTGCCAGCCAGCAGAAATGAGGAGGAAAAGAAGAAAAAGGAAACATGCCAGCACTCTGCTCCTTTGAAACCTCAAACCTCAGTGCCATTTCCCTGTGACTGAGCTGTGGAAAAGATGGCAAAATGGAAACTGTGCAAAACACTGATATACAACATCAGAAAAAACACACTGCCAGTCTGAACACAGTATTTTAACCTTTGGAAATGTAGTGACCTCAAACATACAATAGTGATATGTTACTGATTCTTCATTTTGAAAAAGTTTCCTTATGAGAAGATGAAGCTTCTACATATGAGAAGAGACTATACACAGAGACTGTACGCATAAAACCACCAAAAAGGAGATAAAGAAACATTGCAAATGTAAGTGCTAGGATCAATGCAATTTGTTCTACAGACTTAGTAATGCAAAGATGGGAAGTCAGACAACTTTCAGCAAAATTTTTGATGGACTTAGGTGCACTGTTTGCAAGCATTCTAGAGATTTGTTCACTATTCAGAAGCGTCAGCTTACTCATGTGAATGTAGCAATATTGGCATATATATTGACTGCACAGTGTAAGCAGGAGTGTGGCAGTTCATGCTTAGTTAAACCATGAGTATCTTACATGTGATAGTGCTTGTGCTCCTTGATGTAGTATTTTATGATGCTTTACAAAGAGAAATCTGTTTTACATTTGTGAAAAAGTCCGTGGTGTAAACAGGGACAACCATTCTTCACAATGACTTTAGGTGCGCCTGTTTATGGAGATTTAGCCTGACGAGCACTTATATTTGCTTTTCTTCAATACTTTTTTGATTAAAATGCTCCTCAGCTATAGGATCATGAATAACCTAGCAAACAGGGATCCAAAATGTCAGCAGAGCTCATAATGAGTCAGGGATAGTGATTTTACGTGCATAAATACTATCTGCTTTTTCCTTTTTGCAATTACACAGCCGTAGTGCTAATATACACTCTCTCTTATACCCACTGCTTTTTTGTTTGTGTGTTACAAAATTTACTGGCAGTTGATGAGAATGAAGGAAATGCTGAACTGTGAATTGTTCACACCTCGCACACCACTACCTGGAAGCTCCACAGCACAGTCAACAACTCCCACCTCTCCTTCTCTCCAAAGAGTCTTTTTAAGGATACAACTTTTCTCAGATCCCTGGGCTCCAACCCTCAACAGAACGGGCAGAGCTTCAGGCTGGAGCCTGGAATTAGGACACTGCCATAGCTGTGCTTTTCCCTATCAGGGAATCAAACTGTAATACTCCTCACCTCTTAGATCTAGAAACCAAGAATACAGAAATCCCCAGGCCTTGGTTTTGAGAGTGACAAATGCTGCGAAGATGGGCCTGCCACCACCTCAGTCTTTCCAATGAAACGTCTCTGATTTAAAGTACAGTCATCGTAGAGTAAATGACTGCTACAGTAAATGTTATGACAAAACTGTGTAACATAAAAAACGTTAAACAGAAGAAACTCTATAATTTATATCAACTTATTCCTTTGAAAATGAGCCATCTTTTTATAGGACTATTACTTCTTCTTTTAAAATATATTATGTATGTAGATGCCTTTAAAACCATACAGTAAAAGTGACAGTCCAGATATCAAACATTCAGAAATTCACACAGATTGTTACATTTAAAATGTAATGAATACTTTAAGGGTTATCATATTACAAAGACAAATTTAAGTCAGGTTCTTAGTACAGATATTATATACTTGAATGTCATTCAGCCATATATTAAACATTGGGAATGACTATTAAAATCAAAGTAGTGATGGATCCCTTTGTTTGAGAAAACAAAGTATGCAAATCTTCCTTGACACAAAGCATGTCAATTCAGCACTGACTTTCATACACTGTCAATCAAAACTATTCACTTGTTGCATCGACTTTCCCAATAGTCATAGACAGAGCAATCTAGTTCATTTTAAGTGCAGTCATGAAACAGCAAAGCTAGCATGCATCATGGTGTCAACTAATTTGCTTAATTAATAAAAGAATGTATCTGCTTTGTAAGATGAAAGAAGTACAGATGAATGAAACTATAGAATATATTCACACAGTAACATTTCTGTATCTAGAGTGACCATGGTTATACTTTACCCAAAAGCAGAGTTAAGTAAGTAGCATGACTGTAAGCTTTACCGTGAGATCATTTCATCAAGTCTTAGAGTCTGGTCAGCTAGAAGCAACTGTCTTGAAAGCATGAAAATGTGTGGAGGCAGAAAAAATGCACTAAAAGAAACGATGTAGGAGCTAATGAGAACATACATTAGTGATTCAGCTGAACAGAAGAATAACTGGGGGACCTAGAGATGCACAGAGACCCTAAAATTGTGTGCACGTTTGGGAAACATGGATTACAGGAGATCGCCTGACCTAAATGGAGCATTTCCAATAGGATATTTATATTAGCAAGAACTGAAAAATCAGAGAAGACAAAAAGCCTTACAGGAAAAAACAGGCTAACACAGTCTATAAAGAAAAAAAGGCCATGTCCAGATAGTGCTAAAAAAGATCTTGCAAGTGATTTTCAAACCTACAGCAGCATACCTACAGTGCAACAACGCACTTCCTTATTTCCAGTTGCAGTGCAACCCCTTCATCCTAAAGTTTCAAACAGTCCAACCAATCAGCAATTAAAAAAACCCAACAACATAAATATTTAACAAAGGAAAGAACCTCCTTGCCCCCAGCAGAGGTTTAAGTAACAGAAGAGGACCAAAGAGAGCTTGAAATTCACTCCACAAGAACCCATGCTGGTGACTGTGTGTGGGAAGTGGTTGGCCAGTCTGAGGATGAGCAACAGCAGGCTAGGTACGCTGGTAGACAGGAAGGCATTCAAGGAGGAAATTCCACAGTATATCATTTCAATAGCTTATGAAGGCTATATTTATATTTTTTTACTGTAGGGTAGGGGAAACAACAGCTTAAGGGAACCTAGACAACCAAAGCTGCTGCTCTGCCCGAAAGCTCTGTTTCAGTTTAATTCGGTTCCTCTGGGCATCACTAGTGAATTGTAGGCACTTCTCTGAGAATGTACTCTCTCCTTTAAAATGAAGAGATCACCCCTTTCTCTTGCATGGATAGCATTTTCGAAAGCATTTGCACAAAATTTTATTCCCCTCCCCCCCCCGCAATCAGTGGTAAAACTGCTTTCATCTTAAAGAAGATGTTTTTAAAAATCCCTCCCCAAAGCATCCTAATTTAATTTGCTTCAGCTATAGCGTATCTCCGAACAAGACTTCATTCTTTACTGTATAAAACTTTCACTTAAGCACAACAGTAGAAAATCCCAACTAACAAGACCTGCTGAGTATTCAGGCACCAGAAATAAGACAGGAGCAGCACTTAGCTCTATGCATTTCTGTAAGGTAAAAAAAAAAAAAAAAAGACAGTAAAGCTGGCCAAGGAGACAGTCTAAAACAGATACATGTTAGAAATCTCATTAGCCTCCACACATCTGAATAACAGGAGCAAATACACAGTGCCAAATGCATCTTAAGAGACTAGTCTAACTAAAGAGACAAAATCTTCCTTTCCTAAATGGGAGAAAGGAGCTCGTGATTGACTGTTATGAGAAAACCCAAATGACACACACTCAGTGACCTATTTAGCTATTAATGAGTTAAATAATCCCTGGTACCTGTTACGTGCCACTAGAAATAAAATAATTTACCTACTTTGTTGATGTGAGCGAGAGGTTTGTCCACCAGCTTGACCCGTGCAGTTAGGGAGCAGGCGGAGACAGGGAGAGGTGGTTTAGTGTGCTGACAGCTCACTAAACCCATAGCACCTTTGTGAGATAAGCATATTGTTAATTCCGTTTCAGAGATGGCTGTGTTAAGTTCAAGACTTTCTTCAAATAGCAACAGAATCAATGTCTAAGGTGAGACTATCTTGAAGATCTCTGTTTTTAAAAGAGGGATTAGAGCATTGAAAATTTTTGTTCTTTAACTGGACGTCAAAAGAGCAAGGACCTGATTTTTTATTTTAATAAAAAACATACATGGATGTCAGCAAGAATAGAGAAAAACTTTTTTTCTCTCCTTCAGTAAATGAAAGGTTGAGTTGAAACAAAAAAACGATTCTTGTAACATCTGACTTCTTTTATTCTTGACTGTCTTAAAGAAAGTGTTTGCATGACAAGAGATCTACTGGTTATCAAAAGAATTCTTGGAAGACTAGCACTAATAAAGTAAGCAATTGGCAGGTTTATTTGGAAATAGAAATCAAAAGCTTTGGCAAGAAAAGCTGTATGAATGGCCAGATATTTTTGGGGAGAGAGAATGTTCAAAGTTTTAACACACTCAGTTTAAACCTTGTTTTCAACATTATCTCCTTCAGCAGAAATCTTTTCTGATCTTTATGCACTACTGAAAATAGTTCCACACACCTGTAACAGAAATTTCCTGGAATTCTCACTGTCAAATCAATGATTTATTTTTTCTGAGCACCAAGTTTACCTGCAGAGATGTTTATTCTTTGTGTAGGTGTGTGTCAACTTTGTGCTTTGACTCAAAGCTGCTTTAATTTCTTACAGACCTATGATATTTAACATATTTTTCTTCAAAGCTTTATGATAAAGTCGAAAGTGTGGCATTTTGTACTGTACCATATGAACATGTGGTTTGAAAAAAAAGGACTGTGTATGAAAAAAAAAAGTGTTGGCATTGCTCAGTGAAGCCGTTTCCCAATAAATACAGACCAGATCTAGCCCCAATAATATTTTATCAAAGGATTAGCTAAACAGACCTAATTTTTCACATGAAAATAATTTTCAGTTGCTGAAATGAAATCAAGAGCTTTTAGAGCTAAAGGTGCAAACAAGTGACATGCATAAATTCGTGGGTGACTTTCTTCATGTCATTTACTTCACTGTGACTACCTCTTTGCCTACTCTTCACCTTAAACAAGACCTTTGGAAGTCTATCCGCTCCCTTCACTAAAGTCAAAGGCACTTCTATTTATCTATCGCTTACTTAGGAATAAAAGCATACATGAGGCCAGTTACTGCTGGACTTTCTAAACACATCTTTTCCTCAGTAATATGTCTGCAGGTCCTACCATAGGTTGGGTAGAGTTTTATCTTGTTACGTTATGTCCCCATATTTTTCAGAATAGGAAACAAAACGTGATCCCAACTTGGAAACTGCACCAGCACATTTATGTAATATTTTTGAAGAGAAAACTATGTTCACAATTTTTAAATCACACTGCCTAAAGTCAGGCACGTGAGCTGAAGTTCAGATAGCTGGAAGGAGTCTGATTCTTTGAGAAGTCTCAGTCCGGGCCTGAATGCTAGTGCTTGAAGCCAAAGGAAATTTTATCATTCCTTTAGCAGAAACGGAGTTAGATCTATGGTTCTGAGGTTCTATCACATAAGTCCCCACAAAACATAAAAGATGCTGGGAAAACAGTATATTTGATCAGTGTGTTGTTTTCAAAACACATTAAATTGCCTGCCACATTAAAAATAAAGCTAGAGATTGATACTATACGATGGAGTCAAGCAAACCACGAGTGTTTCCAGACCCATTCATTTTACAGCATCTGGGAGATGGGGTTCCTAAATGAAGACAAATGCAACAGAGAATCTCAAAAAATGTCTGCTTCCAAAACTGACTGTGAGGCAGATCTATGATGCCCTGCCATTAAAACTCTTTTCAGTGAGTTTTCTAAGGAACTTGTAAAATACCAACTAAATGCTTTTAGCAGGATTCATGTGCTCGGGTCAGAAATAATTGAAATAGAGGGGAAACAACTGCCAGCAGGCAATAAGAAGCACTGAAATAACTGAGAGGACTGTAGAATTTGTCTCCTTGGAGCTGTTTCAGAATACGTCACAAAAGCATCTATAAGGAACGATGTAGATAGAGGTGACTGAATCTTAGCGTGGCGAGGCAA
The DNA here is from genome assembly GCF_000708025.1 of Charadrius vociferus. Classification (NCBI taxonomy): domain Eukaryota; kingdom Metazoa; phylum Chordata; class Aves; order Charadriiformes; family Charadriidae; genus Charadrius; species Charadrius vociferus. Next base: position 81,579 of record NW_009646412.1, read on the forward strand.
CGAGCTGGACCCTCAAATAAATATCCTTTTGAGGCTCATACTAGTTTTCCCCAATTTTACAGCATTAAAAAATTCTGTAAATCCAGCATCTTATCCTTATTAGTTATAACAATAATGATATTAACATGCATAAAGTAATCTGTGTTTGTTTAGGCTGCACATAGACACTACTTTTTCAAACGCTGCACGTAGACACTGCAAAGAAACAGAGTCCAAAGTGCAAAAAACACCTTGCATTAGGGTTTTGCCTGGAAAAATGTTGTAAGAATAGTGGTGCAGAGCCAAGTTCCACTGCTTCTGAACTGGCTAAATCATATTCTTCAGCAAAAAGCCCTTTTTTCTTTTTCTTCCATAAAGGAAGCATTTATGAGTCACAGGCTGTAGATCTAACTTCTGTAAAGTAAGAGAAGTGAAGTAACCCTGTGAATAAATAAAATGTCATTCAGGACATGATTTGATGATATATTAACTCTGACTGTAAGGCTCTGAATTCTATGTTAAAAGCACCACAGGCGCATGACACAAAGCACTGATTTGCTATCAGCTGACTCTGTCCCTAAAAAAACACCCGTTTTTTGAGGGCTTCACTTTGTACTGAAAGGTTGTACATTGCAACTTGTACTGCCTGTCTGCACCCTAACTTGTGTCACAGTAGGTATTGTCTGCTCTCCTACCTCCAGCATAAATTTGGCACCAAGGCATTAAGCTGATTGAAATTCCGTATTGTGTGCCTCCCTCAGTGACTCCGACAGTAACACATTTATGTATCCTGGCTCATCCTGAGCAATTTCTACTGCAGGTCTTAACACATGACAAACCGCAGCCTGAGTCTATTGCAAAGCAGCACTTCTGTGAGCAATTATGTAGTCTAATACTGTAGCTCCTGTTCCCTGATGTCATCTTCCCATGGAAGTGCCTGTACCAAGCATAGCTCCCTCCAACCCATACACACCTTCAGTGCTATTCCAAATAGGCTCACAGCCTCAGCATCTTCTACAGGCTGACACTCCCCTGTGCCACACATACCTTCAATACTGGGTTATAAAATCACCTCCCTGGTGGGCTGTGACACCAGGGACCTGACACAATGCTCACAGGAACCTCGGACTGAAAAATTCCACATTTTTGAGTTATGTTTTGGGGCACCACAGGGGTGACTCATGGGGTCTAGGGGAGATCAAAACCAACCACTGTACATAAGGATACACAACCATTCTGCTCTAGGAGGGACCAGGCTTGAGCAGTGTGAACACAAGTCAGTCTATTATCACATCGTTTGTAGACCAAAGATCAATGCCAAGCAGATGATTTTAATACTACAAATCCCGCCTCTGACTCAATTCCATCATTCACACGTGTTTTCACAGTATACAGGTCACCAGCACTACACACCAGAAAGGTACACGGCTAAATATTTAAGTGTTAATACAACCTCTGTTAGTAGGAAGTTCCCAAGTCCAGGTTGCCACAAAATGAAAAATACAGAGGGTAAACATTACTAAGCATTTGTCTCTGACCACAAAAGAAGACAAAAGGTAATACTGGCATTGAAACGAGTGGCCATGAACATGAGATAAGCTGATTTTGGGCATTTGCTAACCATTGGAGAAATGAAGTCCTGAAAGAATTTTTCATCTTGTTTTGCCTCTTTCATTCCTAAGTTTTCTAAGTTGGGACTTCATACTTTTATGAACAATAGATATGGCACAGTTCCCTATGATCACAAGGAGTGGACAAGAGCATCAGCATGGTTCCTTCCAGCTGAAAAACAACGTTTCATCAGTAAATGTGATATATAGGCCCGAAACAAAACCCTACTAAGTCCAATAAAGTCCAGTTGTTTTAAAAAACACAGGCTTAATCCTCAATTAGCAAACAGCACAAAAACATTAATTATTTTATTTTCATTGGCTTCCTGACAGGGGAAATTTCTAAGAAGGCTTCTAATGAAGTTACACAGGAAGGATTAACACTGTGCTCTGTTCTGGAAGTTCCCAGCTATGTGGCTGATTTAATAAAGTACTGCACAACAGCTGGGAAAGGTCATTCTATGCTATAGAGTCTGGTTTGGTTACAAAATATTTGTTTACTTTGAATTGCATTGAAATTCTCCAGTGAAAACTCTTCCTCAGTTGCACCCTCCTCATTGTGCTTGAGGACACTGTGGACACAGTTGCAATTCCACATCTCTCTGTGGTAACTGCATACAAAACTAACAATATTCCCATACTTTGATCAAAAATGTTCACTACAGCAGTCCCAACCATTCAAACACTCTAAAAAACTGCTGCCAGCATAGTGGGTCAAATCTATTGATGACCTTAATATTTAACTGAAATGAAGGACTGCTTCAGGACCAGAAAAAAGTAAACATGCATTTAGATAAAGAAGAAATCATAGCTCTTGGAGATACCAAGAGTCTGCAGATCCACGAAAGAATGTCTGTTATGGATTTCATAGCACTTCTAAGGAATGAATGAAATCAGAAAGCATCTGGAGAAAGACAAGTTGATGGAGACTAGCTAGTTCGGTACGGTAACATAAAACATCATGGCTGAAAATTTTGGCAAAATACTCGAGAAGAGAATAGAGAGAAAACAGATAGGTGAAGCAACTAACATAGTCTATTTTGATTAGGTTTAAGATGCTTGTGAAATTACTATAGAGTGGGTTAACCACAGTTTGAGTAAACACACAGTAGAAGCAGCATTCTTCAGTGGATAAAATGACCAGGGAAAAGACACAATCTGATTGTGAAATAACCATACAGACGTCTATTAAATTAATCCTACAAGCTTCCCAGAACAACTATTAAAAAACAGGATTCTCCCCCGATACTGCAAATTCTCTTCAGAATTTCTTTTAGTGCCCCAATGACTGCAGCCAATATCCTTAGCTATTTCCAGGGCATTTACCACCTTGATATGTGAGTGTCAGTGAAATACATATCCATGGCTATGGTATAATAATGGTAGAATGCTGACTTTTTAAATGGCTTTTGCAGTACACAATTTCCATCCACTGCCACTACCCCTCTGTGGATCACTATTATTGCTCCATGGTTCTGTATCAGATACCGAGGACAAAAAGAGAACATCCAGATAATGGCAGAATTATAATTCTACATGAAATGCAAATATCAAAACAGGAAAAAGAAAACACAGACAGAGTTCTGGAGTTTGTTTTGGAGAAGAGGATTAAATAGTAATACAACTGAAGGTTTTTTGTTTGAGAGATGATGATAGACATATTTAATTAATTGTCACTTAACTTCAGAATTCTGAGTAAAATGCCTAAAAACAGCAGATGAAAAATAAATGTAAGAAAAATATTCATATGTAGAATATAGTAAAGTTGGCTAATACAGAAGGATATGTAAGCAGTGCACATACCACAAAAAAACCCGATGCAAAACCTGCCACAGGCAGGTGATTAGAAGAAAATAATACCACAGTTTATCAAAAGAGACATACAGAAGTCCTGTTGTGACTAACCTGTTTTATTTGAATTTGTCAGCCCCTGGGTAACTTCTGTCAAGATGAAACAGCTATGTATCGAGTCATCTTCTTGAGAAATAGAACAAATTTCTGAAGTTTTTATCTTGTATGCTTTACTGTGGAGCAGCTATGCTCTGTGAATGGTCAGATGTCCTTGTCCCACTAGTAACTGACCAGGTCTTCTGCCAAAAAATTTGCTAACTGTTTTCACTTCTTTTGAATTTTATACAATGGAATTCAGTTTTGATTCTTTCAGTATCACGAATTTAAAAAGTGTATAGCTTAGCTGGAAACAGGGGCCCAAAGTCATCCAATCGCATTGCAGTTGTTTAAATTAAGCGCCAAAATTGGGAACTTAGTTACTGCAACCTTATTCACAGTGGAAAAAAAAAAAGGTGATACTGTTGTGTGGTTTACTCCTTTTCAGATGTGAACTGAGACTCTTAAATTGAGGGTTCATGCTAATTACCTAATTTTAGGAGGCACAAACTGTGGTCAAAATCTCTTACCGAAATGAGGCAAAGTACTGATAATTATGGTACTCTCAACTGCAAGGTGACAGCGGTACAGATTTGTTGGAAAAGTAGAGGATAACCTTCTAAAGGAGTTTTTGGATGAGAGCGGAAAATGCTGACTGCAGTATGGGAGAAGTATCTTGACAGTTCACAAGATGACCAGTCACACCTTCCCTGGAGATGTAATAGCATGTCTTCAAAAAGTCTTAAATTCTGCTGAGTATTAAGGAGAACCTCCAAAGCAGCTTGTACCATTAAAGAGTCTATCCACTGAAAATATCTGCAGAGATTTTAGGAAAGATAGCCATTATTTGCATATTGAAACAATTAATAGAACAAAAATGCCCCTGTGGCAAAGAAATCAAGATGTATTTCCCAACGCTGTCCTAAGTACAGAAAAATACAGAAGTGGTAACTAACTGTTAGATGTGTTAAAGATTTATTCAAATCACCTGCTAGATACTGCAAGATCTAGCTCCCAGTTTGATCACAACCAAAATACGTGACCAAAGTAAAGAATATATAAGGTATTTAATGTTCTCAGATAACACTTTCAGTCTTTCAAGCACTTTCTATTCTTTCTCAGTTGCTATGAGAAAGGAAGCAACTGGAATTGAACAGCCTTATAGTTTTTTGAAGTATTTCAGTAATTCACAGGGGATCCAAAATATTGTACTATTCTTTTAGCTTGTAACCTAGGTCTTTTCGATTACGACTCAGTGCGTACTAGATATTGTATAAGAACGTCTTCACATGACAATGTCTCGACATTGACCCTAGAGTAGAATACAGTAACTACTGAAAGTCCCCAAGAAGGGAAAAGACACTTAGGAAAAGTAACATTAAATATTTAAATATCTGAGTAACAGAGTAATAAATTGAGACTGTGTGCTATCTAATGAAGAAGGAATATGCCATTAGACATTTGCCACAAGGTACTGCCAGGATAGCAGCACGTATGAAGTCAGTTACCACAGATGAGCTGATGTGCTGCAGAGTCACACCCAAGCTTCTGCTCTGTGTGTGCTACCCCCTCTAGAGTGACCATCTGTGATCTAGATTTTCTGGAACAGCATTATTTCCCCTTATTCCCCAGCAGAAGTGGGAAAACCAAGCTGCAAGCTGGCCCTGTGTTATCAAATCAAATGTCTTAAATCAAAGATGATCTGGTAAGCCGCTCTAATCGCAGTAACAGAGGGCATGCTGCACGGCTATTGTAGATGGTATTTGTAGTGGGTGGTTTTGCTCATTTCCACCAACTTTATGAAAATGCTGTTTAGGAAAAAATAATCAAATCTCAGGAGGCAAGGTAAAAACAGTGTGTCCCATGCGTAATGCAAGTGTCGAAGGTCAAAGCCTGTAAACTGGTCACATACTGGAGCTCTTGTCTGAAAGTGAAAATCTTCCACTGCGAAAACAATTACCTCTATTACCCAGTAACTGCAGCTTTCATTATGCAGAGCTATATTGTCTTAATGGCACTGACTGATAATTAAACCGATAGGATCTAATTTTCTTGGTATGGAATGACAGGTTTCTAATTGCCTAACTTCATGCTTTGCCTATTGGCTAAGAGTTTCCTGCTCCTCAGCGTGGCTGAAATTAGTTACTCCTTTTGTTTCAGGGATCTTCCCGCTACTGTCATACCTTTAACTTCTCTTTATATTTTTTCATGTTGTTCTCTGTTCCTTGCAGACTGTGAGTTGTTGAGTAGCTATCCACACAAACAGTTATTGTCTCTGACACATGCAAAGACTTCAGTTCTCATGCAGCGTGCAAACTGGTGGGCTGGGAGGTTGGTTTTGCTTGAAGCAGCTCTTTCTATTTGTTTTCTTAGTAAATCCTCATTAAGGAGATGGTCTTAATGTGCATTTATTTCGCTTTGACCATGGTACTCCTAGCATGCACGCGTCCCCTGACTGCTTTACTTAGCCTCTCAAAGTTATCTGACCCTTTGGTTAGCTTTCTGCATTAGAGGAAAAAGAAATGTCACTGTAGATAATCAACCTGAGTGTTTTAACTCACGTTTCCCATAGGAATTATAAGACAACAGTAGCAGCAGTACAAAAGCAAATTTCCTCCTTTGCCTTCACAGAGCGCGTATCATCTCAAAATCACGCTGGGAGACCTCGCTATGCTGGAGCAGGGGCAGCAGAAAGTAAGCAGAAGGTGGTCATTTTCGGAAATAGTACTTACACTACGTTTAAGTCAGAGCCTGCAGCAGCGGGCGCTGACACACTGCGGGCTCTCCAGGGGTGCAGTGCAAAGGCCGCCCTCTGCTAGGGGCACCCTCTGGGAGCCGGGGTCCTGCAGAGCCAGCTGCAACATCTCCAGCACCACATTCCCCAGCAAGCTCCCTTCCAGGACTCCTTAAACCCTTACGTTGGAGCAAATAAGCCCTCCTGAGACACGAAACACTTGGAAGCAAGGGGCGGGGATATTGAAGTGATTCGGTAGGAAATCAACAGCCGTGCTGCTGCCAGTGAGCTCTACTGAATTTTCCATTTTGCTTTGTTATTATGCTGCTGATCTCTTACTAATCACAGGGCAAAACTTACTTACATCATAGAATTTAAGACTATGCTGCTTGAGATAAATTAAGAAACAGTACATGAAGTTATATGTCAATAAGGGATCAATATGGCTGAGGTGATAGAGCTTACCTTAGGAAAAATGCGTAACAAGATGCAATTAAAGCTTGCACTGGACCTGCCTCAGCTGTCATTTTCTTATACCCTTCTAATAAGACAGCCTTTCTGCAACACTTTGCTCTTCCATCTCTTCAGCTTATGATCAGTGACAGTTTATGGGCCTTTTACTTCACATCAGCAAGTATGATTTTATTTTTTTTAACACTTCAATCTCTATCATGCAAGTATTTATCAGGAGGTACATTTAAAAACGAAACCTAACCAAAACATCGTGGTTCAGTGTGCAAACCATTCTTTTTGCTCAGATGGGAATGAAGGAGTGATAGGAGGAAGCACACAGCACAGATGTCAGACAGGTCATTAAATTCTGTGCAGCATACTGTAATGACACAAGTGATAAATCAAACTATGTATAACAGAAAAAGACGGCCACCAGGAAAGATCCACAGTTGCAAACAAAATTGAGAACAAAAGAAAAAGTAAAGCTTTCTGGAAAACTGCTTGGTTCCATTACAGACCACACTATTTAGCTGCTGAAACTAACACGGAACACCCTGAAATGGCAGGGGAAAGCATGTTCCACTGAATTCTCTCAGCAGCAGTAAAGTTTTCTTCGACTGTCAGTACAAGACAACTGTACTAACTGATTCACATTAGTTTCACCTGATTGCCTGGTTTAATACAAGACTCAATTACTTTGGGATTAACACAGCAGTAAATTAAAATTCTGGAGGGCTGCTCAAATTACTCTAAGTTTCCAAAACTCTACAACTTCCCACATACCATTTGTTAGTGTAACAGAGCCAATTCAATAGACATTATTCGTGCATTTTTTGCACCATTGCTTTAAAAAAATTAACTAGGCAACTAAAATGGCCTCCCTGAGAAAAGTGGCAAGCAAAAAGAAACATCAAATAGCTAAGGGAGTTAACTGGAGCATCCCACTTCCCCCATCCCGCCCCCCCCAAATTCAAGCCATTTATTCAGCTGTCTAAAACAGTAGCATTGTCTTAGTATCCTTTTTTGAAAATCTGTGGCTTTAGGTATCTCTGTGTTACTCTTCCAACACAGAAATACAAAGAGTTCACTGTGACCATCAGTAGCAGCCAGTGTTTACATCCCAGTCATGCCCTTGGACGTATGTAGTACAACCAGTTTAAGCACTCGGTGTGTGCGCTGTGGAGTGCCAGGACACTGGTGCCTCAGTCCTGGGGAAAGAAGACTGGAGATGCCTTCTGGTCCACATATCAGGGTTCCTTCTCCCACAGAAATCAAGCAGGAATAAAGAAGCAGCAATGAAGTATCTCTCTGGTATAAGGTCATGACACAGCCAGGGTATAGAAAACCAGGACCTCAGAGATGCAGGTGCACCAGTTGAGATACAGCCTTTACATAAAGCCCATCAGCTTTCCACTGAAAATTCAGGGCCTTACATAATGTATTTAAGACACAGTTGCTTCTAATCTGCCGAAAATTTCTCATGAAAGGCTCTTTGCTAATACATTCTCCAGTAAAACTTAATCTACGTCACCTACACGA
>NW_009646412.1:89891-154471 GCF_000708025.1 Charadrius vociferus
CAATGATACAACAGATGTGATTGCCTTCAGCAACAGTAAGAATTGAGAGAGCTTGAAGAGACGGGAAATTTCCAAGAAACACACTCCCTGCTACAGTCTGGTCATTTTTGCATTGTGTTCCCTGCAAACCAAGAAATGTCCTGTTTTCTCCTTTCCACATACATCCACAATCCATGCAAACTCATTGACTAACACTGCCTTATGTTAGAGAACCTCCATTGTAAAATTATTCTGCTTGTTTAGATGGAATTGTCATACTAAAGAACAAAACTGAAATAATCTGAAGATGTCTGGCAAACTACACCACTTCAGCAGAAGGCTCATCAAGACCTCAGGTTTCAAAAGCACATTCAGTCCTTCTATAGCAACAATAATTTTGCCATGTGCCCCAGAATTTTGCTAAATAGAACTAACTGTCACTTATCACCCCGAAATTGTTTGGTAACTGCCGTATCTCATCTCTCTCAGGAAGAAATAGTGAACCACATATACTCATCTACTTTTTATAAACCTTACTGCATGATTTTTAAGTAAGAAAAACTGTATTTTCAAATTGTAACGTACAGGGATATTCACTTAAATATATAGTTAACAGAGGGGTATAAACCCTGTCCTGCCAAGCTGAAGGAGCAAGTGATTTACAAAAGATAAACAGTATATTTATGATCAAAGGAAGTCAGTAAGTAAGAGCCAATAATTCAGGAGAAAACTCCGAACTGAGGATATCAGCATTTCTAAAACCAGTCGGCTGCTAGCCAGTCATCCTGGGAAATGGCTTAAAAATTGGTATTGTGATTATAAGGTTTATGAACCCTCGAATAAACTTAAATCTAAATGGAGGAAACGAGTACAATGAGGACTGAGAACAACACTGTCTCTAAATCAAGAAATAACTTTGCAGAGGCAAAACCCCAGTATGAGCGCCTTCTAGCCCACCCAATGCAGCAGCACAAATGTTGTGACAGCATTTTACCTAAACAAAGCAGAGACACCTCCTTTTGGAGCTAGCACACATAGCAATAAACTGTAAGCATTCATTTAGGGGGGAGAAGTGACAAGCATAAGGTGGGAAATCCCTGCCAAGCTGTAGGAACAGTGGACCACCACCACGCAACACCACAGCCGTGGAAACTACAGAACCGGTGGCCTATGTGGAAAATTATGTGGCTAGTTTTAAAGTTCTTGCTAGTATTTCTTATTCAAAAGCCGCAGAAATAAGATCAAAATATGAAGTCTACTTTGCAGAATGCAGAGATAGCTCAAAGGGAAAAACTTATTGTTGTCTCTTGTCTGCAAGGTGTTGGTTTACCAGATTCTGCTTTACTGTGCAATGCAAGATATGCACGTCCCATGGACACTGCCAAGGCTCGAAATATTGGTGCCATATAAGCACATTTTGATCAATTCAGTTTGCCTAGTCGTCTTCATTTCTGTTTCTGCTCATAAACAACAGTCCTTTCTTGGTGCGCCAATTCAAGAATTAATTCCTATCACCTTGCTTCTTAGAAAAGCCTGAGTAATTCTCTAAATTCTACACACTGCATTGCAAAATCTCTCAGTTCTGTCAGTTCAAGATTATATTGATTGTATTTTCTATGTTAAGACATGAACTAAACTACTGAGCATGTCATCAGTGGGGGAAGGATGGTCCAGAATGCCTGAGACTGTTTTAATTGTTCAATTAGTAAGTTCATAATGATATTAACTGCACATGGAGGATAAGGCATTCAAAAGAGAAGCTTTCTTGAGGAAAGGAAAAAGTGGTAACTCAGCCACCTAGGTGACATAAAAGCATGAGAGGCAGCACATGAAGGGGGCATCAAAGAAGTAATGGCTTGGCAAACAGAATAAAAATCTAGAATTTCTGAGAAAAAAATAATCAAAGAAAAGCTACTTTTATTACTTTGGATTATGACAAGAATCATAATCCATATTACTTTGGATTATGACAAGTACACGTTGTTTCTACTCGATGTATCAAGAAAATTTCAGTGAGAGGAAAATTTGATCTAAAAGATATTATCCTGTATCCTGTACAAGATATAATACTAACAAAGAACACAAGCAACTGTAATGTAAGTTGAACAGAGCTTCCAATACTTTCAGACTCACATGATGGCAAAAATTACACATTCTGCTGAAGAGCATAATGGAAAAGGGTGTTTGTGGGTCAAACCCTTGTAGAAAGATGGTCATTATCGTGCTTTCTGAGGCTAAGACTCCATGCAAACGGGCATTTGGAGCCTCAAAGGAAAGACTGGCTAAACAGCAAGTGAAATTCAAGATGAGCATGAAGAGAGAGGAGTTGTGTCAAAAAATGCTTTTTCGTGTTCTGTGAAAACTGAACATATTGTAGAACTGCATTTTTCACTACAGGGAGGAATAACAGGTTTAGAATCATTAAGAAATGTTTGAGAAATGGAAAATGTAAAACCAGGAGTAAAGTCAAACAACACTTAAAAATACAAATGCTAAAATACATCACAGGTATTTACAATGAAAGAAAATACTAACCCATTGACCACGGTAGGTTGGCATTACTTCTTTTCTGTTACCTTTTGTTAAAGTATCGAAGTTTCAGAACCATAGTTAGAAAAACACAAAGCAAAAGACAAAGACTACTTCTCCCGTGCTATGACTGCAGGTCATTCAGTTCTCAGCCACATACAAGACTGATACAAAACTGTCAGGCTAAAGAATATAAATAATGTACAGACTCAATCCTAAAGCCCAAAGGAACCTCTGAGATAATTGAATCCAGCATTAAACTAGAAGAATTTCAAATTAATTTGTATAGCAAAGCAAAAGCTGAAATTTTTCACCAAGTGATTCCTGCACAAAATCCAGTAACTTCTGGATGGGCTCGAGCGTGGTTTTAGGAGAGATATCAAGTGTTTTCACTTCAACTTCCTGGTGATTATTTTTATAGGTAGTGACACTTACTGATAGAAAATGTTCATGTTTTTCTAAATAGATCTGCCGACATTCAACTTCCAACCACTGAATTTCATTAGTACCTTCCCTGCCAAATAAAAAGAAACCCCAAAGAAAAAACAAAACCTCCAAAACCTTCTGTTATTAATCTCGTTCTGATGAGAAACTAAACATGGCCTTGTAAGCAGGTCCTTAAGAAGGTGAAAACAGTATTGTGCCTTAAGCCTAAACAGGGATTTATTAGTTGACTCCTTTTCAACTTGTTCATTATATCTCAGGAACAAGCTGAACTTGTTTACCTTATTCACATAGCCATGCTTCACTCCTCACAGCATTCACATTCTTCATAACAAGAATTATTTCCCAAAAGGAACAACACAATGAGGGCTGCAAACTCTTCTCACCTACACAGGGCATATGAACTGTTTTCTTTAGCCCTCTGTGCTCGCCAAAAAACTGTATAATCTTCTGAAGGTGCCTATGTAGAGGTGGTCTAAGCTGTCATGGCTAGGTTTATTTAGGTGCCTGCAGTGGGCATAACTGGCAGCCTTTTGGTAGCAGGGGGTACGCCAGAGCAGGGACACCTGCGAAGAGACTGCAGCCCATGGCTCAGCCTGTTCTGAAGAGGAGGAGATGATTAAGAAGGAAGGAGCAGCAGCAGAAGAGTGAAAAAACAAGAGAAGCCAAAAAAAAAAAAAAAGAAAAAAAAAAGAAACCACTTTGCAGCGACCCCAGCTTCCTGCGCCGCTGCCTGCCCGCGACAGCAGAGGAGCGGGGACGAGGACATAGGGAGGACAGGGAGGTGTGTGGACTGAAGTTGAGACACACGAAGGAGGAAAGGTGTTTTCCCTAAGTGTCTCTTCAACTGTTTGTCTTCCTTGCTCCTTAGTAGCTGAATGTGTGATTACAAACCTAGGTTAACTGACAGTAAAACAAGTAAGTCAAATTGCCTGAGTGGGGACTCTTCTGCCCGTGGCAGTGCCTCAGCCGGGATCGGGGCCCTGTTGCTCTCCATCTGCAAGGCCGAGGAAGGGATTCCAGTGAGGAGAACAAAAATCTATCACCATTTTTGAAATAGCGATTTTCACTGGTTCAGTGGACTAATGGGGCATGCTTGAAAGTCATCTTGGCTCACATTTAGCAAATACAAGTTTTATCGCTAGACAGTCTGAATGGCTTCCCTAATTACATTCTGACACCTTCATACATTAACATTGTTATCTCTTGTCATGTTACCACATGATAACTCCACAGGCCACGGTCACGGACGAAGGCCTCCTTATTAGGCACTTTACACGCAAGTGTCTGAACCAAAGAGCTGATAAGTGGAGTAAAATTAGACCTGTTTATCAAAGTATTTAATACCATGATGCACTTGCTAGGATAAACAGAGTATTAAGACTCAATACGCATATCAAGCATATATATCACCTGTAGAATTAAAGAGTCTGACCACAAATTTTGATGAAATCATTGCTGAGCCAATGCTTCCTTCATAAGAGCTCAATCTCGGCCTTAATGGGTACAACTAAATGGAGGCTCTGACTTAACAATGACGTATCCTCATTGCTTTCTATTATCCCAGATACCAACCTACTCAGAGCCAAAGGAGTCAGGCTGCGGTGTCGATGCTGATCTGTGTTTCTGGCCCCCTGCGTCTGTGCAAAACGACACTGGCTTCATTCAGGTGGAGATGACTGTGTGTAAGGGGAGGAGGGAGGAGCCATACAGAAGGCTTGCAATCCTTTTCGCTGGCAGCTGTATCTCCGACTTTGAAGAAATAACCTGCAAGTATCATTTTTATTCTGTTCATCAACTCTTAATTCACTGTTCCTTCTGGACCTCTAAGTCTCACAGCAGGCAAAGCAGGCAGTTGCCTTGGACAACTAATCAGTCATAATCCACCTGCTTCTTTTGCCCATGCCAGGGACCTGGAAAGTCCAAGTAGCTGCTAATAGTGCCACCACGAGACAAATGTGTCAGGTGGGTGTGGAGTGATGGACAAATGAAAAGGTCAGCCTCTGCCAGCAGTGACAGGCTCTTTCCTTCACCCACAGGCAGCAGGAACAGCAAGTTGGATTGTCACGTGTTTTCTTTTATGTTGGCATGTCTTGTTAACATACAGCCTCCTATACATTAAAGGTGCTTTTATACGTTTTTGTGTTAGGCAATCCACGGAGAAAATCTGGAAATAACTTCACAGCAGAACGGCAAAGAGCAGGTCTTTATATTACTCCTTCTAGTCACCAGTCTCATGTTGCTCTACCTCCTCTGGGGTTTCCTGCTGCTGCAGACCCAGAGGGAGGTGGAAAGGAGTGAGCTCTGCCCCGGCCCCTGCACCAGGGTGAGCAGGGCATCCTTCCAGAATGCTGGTGTCTCACGTTGACCACTGTACTACTACACAAAAACATGGATCACTTCTACTTTCTCTTTAAGAACTTGTATCAGTCTCCTGCGGCCAAATTCATTATATAGGGTGTCCACATAAACAAACGGACTTGTAGGTCTGAATGCTTGCTGTTTCTAATTGGGGATCTGATTTAGGCTGACTTTTCAGCTTTTATTCCAGACTGGTGTGAGCATCCTTCCTCCCTTTCCAGCTGTTTGGTTTTCATGTGTCCATCACACCTCGCCACTCAACACACTACTCAGCCACTATGAATTCTAATCCTAGAGACAGGTACCCAAACTCTAGGGAACATTAAACCTCTCATGGAAAAACTACTTGACGGATTGTGGCAGTGAGGTGCAAAATCCAGATTCACATCATACTATCTTAACCTTAATTCCTTCCTTCTAAACAATGGCTCTAATGCCACCCCACTCTTCTTCCAGTCTAAGAGCAACATCTTCGCCATTCAAACTGGTTGCACACTCAAAAATCTTTTTCCCATCACAAAAGAACTCCTGAGAGAACCAATGTACCTCCCGTGTTTGGTACATAAAATTTCAATTTATGGGTAAACGAAGGGGCTATTTTGATCCCTGTACAAGTCTTTTATTAAAACAATACCTATAAGTTAATTGAGGAAGTTGACTTTAGCCCCACCATGATGTTTCCTTTAACAAACACTAAATTAGGTTCACTTTTAATCTAATCATTCCAGACATTTTTCACAGTGACACATAAAATCTTCTCTTCTACTTATCAATTTAAAAAAGGCTCTCATCTGTAGACATGCCAAGAATATTTAAATTCTGGCTCACATATTATAAGGGAAAAGGCCTTATAATATAAGTGAGAAATATCTGGGACCTAAAGCTCTATTGCTGTTTTACAGCCCATGAAATGAAATTATTTTGCTGGCTCATTGTGCCATTGAAGTGTGTTCACTTCTACTGTAAGGCAAGTAAGGTTTAATACAGATGTAATTTTTGTATATGTGCTCTGAAGCACTCCTCACCACGAAATTTCATTCTTTGTCTCCAAGATACAACACACGTGTGTTTATCTCCTGTACGTACACTGCATATTAATATGGCTGTTTTTGTCAGATACTCTCTGCAGGTACTAGATGTAATTAGTATCATTTAATAGGGTACTGGCCCTATCAAGTGACAGATGGGTTGACGATACAGCATAGAATAATTCTTCTCCTTTCAGAACGATCTTTCATGGCATAAAACTTCTTTCCCTTACTTTGTAGCATATTTTTTTAACTTTTAGGTATCTTTCATTCTGGACTTGCTTTTCCTTTTGAGAATATTTGAAGCAATATGTAGCACTGTAGATCACAGAAAAACATTCTCTAGGATTACGTGAAGAGTAAAATCAGTAATGTAGGTGCAAGTGTACATCTGTAGATGATTACAGATGATTGCACCCATGAGGCATGTGGAATGATTACTAGCCAGATGTTACAAAAATCTGAATGCAAAAATATCTGTACTTTGTGGAAAGTAGAGGTAAGGAGGAGAACTGCCCAGGATTCAGCAACAGCAGGGGTTTTGGCACTTTTGTGTCTATGTGGCACCCTTTCCAGCAGCACTCACATAGACAGCTCTACCAACATCCTTAGTGTGGTCGTCACAGCAATTACTGCCATATTAAATATTGACTAAAGGCAGAGGCACGGTCAGACAAACAATGACATGGAAGGCAGAAGCACTTGTCATAGTTCTCCAGTTGCCAAGTCTTGCGTCCTCTTATTTCACTCAACAATTATATTTATGCTTTTTAGATATATCAGATGAACATACTTGCAAATACAATCACATACCTAATGAGTTGTACAATTACTGGGGTTATTCACAAAACAAAGGTCATTTTTCTCAATATTTAGCTCAACATTTCTTGCACATTTCATGATACTGTCATCCTATCAGCTACGCTCTACAGAATTAAACACAGGTAGGAAAAACACAGAGAAGAGAATAAAATCAGGAGGAAGAAACAGGCCAACTGTGAATGTACCTGATGCTCTCAGTGGGAGAGAAGGCTGAAGGCTGTTCTAATATGAAGGAAACATCAACCTTTTTTATAAGAGTCTGAATCAAAATCGGCTAAGAAGTCTGAGAAAGAGAAGAGCTTGACAGTACCACACAGGTATAGGCAATAGTAAGGAGCTTTGCCACCCACATCCACACAGCCAGCCAAGCCTTTCATTCATAGCCTTTCTCTTACTCCCACTCAGCCCCACAGGTAGTAGTCGAAAAATCTTTCAAGCATCCTGATGGATAAAAGACTTCATTTAACGTGAAGGCTCCCACTGCATAAGAACAAAACCTACTCAAGAAGTCAAGTTCTGTGTCGAACTGTTAGAAAGAGTACTCGAGTTTCTAGTGAGTTCATGAGCAACTTACTAGAAGCAAGCAGTAACTTCTTGTAGCCTCCCATTAGCTGGAGCTGAAACATGTGAAGTCAACTCACCCAGGGGGACAGATTATTCTTTCTCTATTAATCCTTCCTCCCATTTCAGAACTTCACAGAGAAAGAGATTTGGAGTACCGAGGCCTTAGCAAATTGGTTCTCCACTCAACGTTTCATTAATTCTCCAGTTTCACAAATAGTTCTAAGATAGACCTCTGTGACTGTTGTGCGTAACTTTCCTAGAGGTATAGCCAGACAGAACTGCCCTGGCTTTTAATAATGTTACTTTTATTAGAGGTAACACTAGTAAAACTGGCAAAACTGATTGAAGTTAATTTCATTCTAAATCCAATCTAGAAATATGTACATTCAAGAACAGAGGCATTAGCTGTAGATATATGCTGATGTGGCCCATGTTTGAAAAATTATCTTCACAAACAACAGGTGTAAGTATTATATTATTAATACATATTGAAAGGGTGCAGGCACTGGAGAACCTATCGCACAAATCTTACTGTATTATTGCTGTGCAAATGCAGAATGGAAGCAGGTTTTGTAAAGAGAAGAGAAGCACTTGATGGTCTACATCTTGATTTTAAAAGGCTTTTAACATTGTCTCACCATGACAACACAGAGGAATGTGGCTAGGTGAAACTACTCTGTGATGGTGCAAAACCATTTGTTCAGTGTCCTTATGAGCAGCTATTAAGGAAACATTGTCAGAAAGGAAGACTGTCTAATCAGGTTCCAACAGAGTCTGATCTTGTTCTGGTTCTATTTATTATTTCACTCTTGACCAGGTTGATAGAAAATAAACTATATTCATCAAATTTCAGACAAAAGTAAGCTAAAAGGCACTGAAAGTATTTAGGAGAAGAGAATTAAAATTCCAGAAGATCTTTGAAAATTGACAAAATAGTGTGAAAAAAAAATGCTGTTCAACAGAAACAAATGCAAGGGTCTACGTTTAAAAAAGAAATAATCAAGTAAATAAATAAACGATGGGAAACAGTGATGGCAGCTCTTTCAAAAGGACACAAGGGCTGTAACAAATCAAAAAACATATGAATCACCCACAACATGCTGTTCTGAAAATGGAAAACATCTCACTGGGATGTAGAAACTGTAATAAAGCTTAAGAACACATAAAGTAATGGCTCTACTGGGGTATTCTGCCAGTACTGCACTTCAACAAAGAGGTGAATCAGCTGGAGAAAGTCTAGAGAAGGACAATAAGAATAATTTAAGGTATAAAATATAAGTCCTACAGCAAAAGACTGAAACATTTGGAGCTATATGGCCCAGCAGGGCCATAGAGGGTAGAAGCAGCATAATTACAGTCTTGAAAGATGCAGAAAAAGCTTTTAAAAAAGTTTTCTCTATGTCAGTAGTGAATAAGGTGAGAAATTATGACCTTAAATTGCAAAAAAGAAAGAATCAGGTTATACTTTAGGAAAATCATCCTAAGAGTTCAGACAATGAAGCAGTGCAATAGATTGCCTGGGAAGATTGTGAAGTCTGCTTCATATTGGAAGGGGATGGCCTAGATTATCTTCTCAAGACAACTTCAAGCCATATTTATCAGTAGTCTATAACTATGTTCTTCCTTAACCAATACAGTCATACCTGCATAGAGGCGTATGTAAAACAGATAAACAGAACACCTCAAAACTAAAAATAGAAAACTTGGGAAATAAATATATTGTCAAGTACCAAAACTTACACTATCATCTTTCCAATTTTGAACTCTTTAAAGCCAAAGCCACTTATAAAAGTGGGAGCAGGGTATAGCCAAAATTAAAGGATTTTCCAGATATGAAACTACGTACTTGACATAGCCCTCACTCTATTAACTTTTATCTGATTAGGGCAGTTTTGTTTTCACCTAGTAATAAAATTTTAGAAACCCCTCCGTTTTTCTTTAAAGCGAAGAAAAGTAAGAGAAATTAGCAAATTCAAATATGCAGAGCTTGTACTTATATACCACAAATTAAGTGGTGCTAATTACACAGTAGCTGCCAAACTGCTATGCTCTTGGGATTTCTGTAATGATAGATTTCAGGAACCAACAGGACAAGCTGCATAATAATATCTGCAAGTAAAGTATCAATGAATGTATACAATGAATGTATACAATAAAATAGTATAATTACACAGAAAAGATCTACTGCATTGCTTACCTGTAAGTATTACTTACTTACAAAGGTGCATCACAAAACGTACATTTATAAACTATTGATAAACATGCTGGTTTTAACCCTGATAATAACATTCCTAATTTGAGGAAGCTTATTTAACATTTTGTGGCAAAGCTGCTGTGTCTGACCCAGTATTTCAAAGTTTAGTAATCAGCTTTCAGTTGATATTCGGCTTCACTTCTGGCTGCTGCACTGAGAGGTGTTATAACCTGTTTACCTATTCCTAGACAAAAACAATGTATCGGTGACAAGCCTATTAGCGATCTTTGATCCTTAAAATGCAGAACTCGGAATGACATACTGACAAAGTACAGGACTGCAACTCCGGCGACCAGAGTTTATGCCCTGTTTTTTAAACCAGCTTTGCAGGCTCCCTTGGACAAACTATTTCACGTGTCTTTGCCAATCTGCCCCCACCATTAAAAACATACTGGCCTCCCTATTTAAGCACGCTGAGCCTCGTTCAAATCACCTACCCACTTAAGCTTGTCTAAGGCATTGCAGCTACTTTTCACTGGTGACCAGGCAGGCAGCTAGAGTAACAGCCTTCAATGCCACAAAAATTTTTGCATGTCAAGATAAGAAGGGCGATTTCAATCTGAGGCATAATTCTTCCGGTGATACACTTATCCCACGCTCCCCTCTCAAACCATCTCAAGCTAGAGAACTTACTTACGTGTGGATGTTTTTAACTTCTAGTGTGAACTCAGCTCATGTTCACTCAGACATGGCAGTATGCCACTAACTTAGAAATCTGAAGGTTGTCTGAGAGATCAGACAGGGTTATCCTTTGAGATCTACTGAAGAAAAAATGTATATAAAAGATAGGTACTATCAGTAGTGCTATTCAGCTAGCAGTACTGGCACAACTGGTACACTTTTGACCCCCAGAGGAAACAGAATGGAGTTTGGTTGAAATCAGTTTTTTCTCCCTTCCTTACGAGAAAAAAGAAAGGATACAGATGTCAGGTTTTGTTCAGAAAGTATCTGGTATCACAGAGTACTTGTAACAGGACTCTCAGACTATTTCTTGTAACTCTGGCTAATTGTGTATACTCAGCAGCCTGAGAACCAACTGAAGCGACTTCAGCTGCAAAGGCTTTCCATATTCAAAAATACGTTTTGGATACCAGTCATTCATTCATTAAACCTTTTTATTACCTTCAAGTTCAGCTGGGGCCAGGATAACAGTCTGGAGACCAAGCCAGGAAAAATGAAAAAAAAAAAAGCTTATCAGAGTCAGAGAGATGCATCAGAAAGAATATGGCCTGCAGGCATGCTTTATCATTTGAAGGGACTTCCCTACCTGTGCTGAAATGAAAATTTACAGCTGCAGGCTCCTGTTGGACCTTTGTCTGTTAAATAAATGTGAGGTAACCACAATGTTCTGACAGGGTAACTGCGTATTTTCCATTTGGATATGGATCTTGCCACAGCTGCCCATGCTCTTGCCACCTTTCCTGAATTACTGTTCTGAGCTCGTTTCCTTGTGGGGATGGCACGACACACTGCAGCTAGCAGAAAATGTATTCTCCTGGTAACTCTGCAGTGTTTCTCACAGAACACAAATCACACCTGTATTGCAAAATCTGCCTGACTCCCAATCATTTTTCTGGGTGATGCTCTGACTTACACACTTTGGATAGAGATTGCCACAGATACACATGATCTCATTTTCTCTTCCCCCTTCTCTTTAATACTAAGATGATCATCAAAGTAATTCTGGGTGGGGTTTTTTGCATGGGAATCACTACTAAAATTAGACAAATAGGATGAACTATATACTCGAAAATGAATCATAAATAAAACACAGAAATTAGTCATCGCATTTGCATACTGGTGATAATCAGCAGTTGACTCTTCTTAAATAAAGACATTGTTTCAAAGTTATTTAAACTCTGGGATCCCCGGCAATGTAAAAATAGATGATAACTTCATCATTCCAAAGCAAATAGCACAGCATCTCTTTCTGGCATGTGCTCTACTTGAGCAGAATACTGATTGCACTTGATATCTTTTCAGCACAGACATGAGCTATCTGTTTGATTCATTTCATAAACATTTTAAAACAGATACTGAAATGGATGTTACCAGTAGGACAGACCTATCTCATTAAAGCCACTGTAGCCCAGCTCTTGCCTGCTTAGTCCCAGATCTTCAAGGTCCATGCATTTAAATCCAGGTGGGCACTGGTAACCTTCTTCCAGCTCTCTGGAACAGTGGGTGTCTGGGATAGCTAAATTATTCCAGGTTACATTTCTGTGAAAAATACAAAATTAAGGTGTTACATAAACTCAACCCATAGCAAAACTAAATACTTGAAAGTGAGAGGACTGAAGTGAAAAGTACATCAGCTATTATTTTTGCTATCTGATGTTCTTTGGTACATGTTACTTTCGTTAATTAAGCACTTATTGTAAAGGGCAAGCTAACAGTCTCCTAAGACTTCAGCTTTATGTAATGATAGTACAAATAGCAACAGCAGAAGTTTCACACTAATGCCTAGAGACCCCATGAAAAATGGAGATTTTCCAAGACACAGAGGAGTTAACATACAGCTGCTCCAACTGCTCTTTAAAGCAGTTTGGATACTTACTGCTTCAGGCTGCTTTGAAAATGCTGAGAGCACATTCAGCTGCAGTCAATACTGTGATTTTGGCTTCCACAGACATTACCTGAGCTAGCTTTGACATTCTCTAGAAGGATCATTGTGGATGACTTGTCAGCCACCTGAGTATGTATTCAGCTTCTTGTACCTTGGTCAGGCCAGGTTTCCACCACAGATGGATAGCCACAGTCACAGGCAAGATAGTCAAATTATTACATGATTAGTGCAATTAGTATCTAGGTATTGCTGTGACTGAAACTGATCTGATTCCCTTTTAGGTCAGTCCAGTAATGATTTGGTAGACCAGATGAAAAGATTTGAACTGGTTTGAACTAGTTCAAACTGATTTATGCTGGTAAATGTAACACTGAAAACCAGAAACACTATGAGACATGGGGCAGCGCTGCAACACAGTGTGTTGGCCATTTTTGCTGTTGCCAGAGGCTGAGCATCACTTGTCTTCCCAGCTCCTCTGGCACCTGGGGCTGAGCTGCTGAAGATGCTCTGTCACACTGCACCACAGTGAGAATTCAGGTAGGTCAGCACTAAGGGACAGAGAAGTTAAAGGAGAGAGAGGACAAGTTTGTAGCTCCCCGTCTTGTTAAATCTGTGCCCGTGGCATGTACGCATAAAGATGGGGATCCAAGCGCTCCCAAACTTTGGTAAGGAGAAGCTCAGGCAGTTGATTCCCCCTAAGCATTCATAGCACCCAGTTGATAATCACAATACATAGTCCTTTGCCAAAACCAAACACCGGTCACCCCATTTCTCAAGAAGCAGTTTAGTTAAGAGGTAACTTTAGCGAACTGCTCCCCACCATCCTAAGCAGGTCCCTGTTAGGGTCTACAAAGCAACACAACACAGTATTACAGCGTAGAAGTGAGGATTCCTGTTTCTTGTGCTATGAGTTGTAATATGTCATATTGGTAAACCAAGGTTGTAATATGACATAGCTCCAACTGTGCTGAACAGGCACACAGCTAAGCAACATCCATTTTTTTCCTTGCTTCTATTCTCTCATCTAGCAAATGAAAATCCTGATTTTTGGTTCAGTCCTAGGGCAAATCAGACCTGAAAAGCTAATCACGGTGAGTTCTGGTCTGAGAAAAAAAAACAGCCAATAGCATTTTGCCATTCTTGTTCAGGTTGATTCTGAATTCCTGGTCAGAGCAGAGACTTTTGATACAGAACCACCGAAAATGAATTGCTGAAAGTTGCAAAGAAAATCTTGTAGTATTCACCCCGTTATCCTGAGGCTTCAGACCAATACCTTAAAATTCATCACTTTAATTAATCTTGCTTGTCCACAAAAAGGCAAAACATTTCAGTCTGCCCTTTAGTATAATTAGTATCTTATTGTTCTTCTGAAAGTCCTCTTCTTTTAATCTACCTCACAGATGCATTTTGACAACTAAATTGGGTGAACAGAAGCTTTAATTACTTTATTTTTCTTGCTTTTATGCACTATATGCGATAGCAATAAATTAGTCTAAATCTGTCAGTGTGAAACTAAAGCTTCCTACACAATTTTTCTTAGGCAATTCTAAAGGCAGAGAAATAACTGTAGTTGCACCCATCCTGTAGTCATTTCTTCGTGATACCAGACAGCCATACATATCTGCCTGGATGAACACACAGACATGTACAGTTCCAGCTGAAGTTTTAAAGAACACCCTGAAATTTAGCTATGTGCATAACTAGAAAGACAGACAGACACACAAGCATGCATGTACCCATTTCACTTTTTGTAAACACGCGCAGCACATGTCACTCAAGGATTAAAAAATTCATCTGGGCACCTTAATTCCTTTATACTAGAATATGTTAATTCATACCCAGTTGTATGCTTTAAGTACTTTAGATTTATGATACTGTCATCTAAAAGCCATTATAATATATGAGATTATCATAAGAAAACATTTTATGAATATTTTCAGAAGTGAAAATTAATTCATTGGCTCAAGCAGATTCAGAAACCCGGCTACTGGTAGCTAATGAATTTTACATTATGGTTTGCATTAGAAAATCCCTCAGATCCAAGAGGCTAGCAGTGTGAGGGCATATTATTAATAGCATTGCTGGCTCAATCACTACAATGCAAAGCACTCATTTTAAGTGCTTTGTTTAAACCTAGGTCATTTTTGTATCACATCAAACCTCCTGAAGAAGAAAAGCTGTCTCCATGCACTGTGTATGGTTTAGGGTAAAAAGGAAGAATCTCTGCTTATAGTACCTGTACCTGTACAGATATAGGCTTTTTTTGGAACAATGCCACTGGGCAATTTGTGTTCTGCCTCAAGACAGTAAATAAGCATAGACTAGTCTACATGGACTATACAATATTAGACATCTAGTCTAGAAGTGGCTAGAATATCAACAGACGTTTTCCATATAAGTGACTTAAATTATTTTATTCCTTCATAGGCCATACTCAACATCAACTAAGCACTGAGATGCTGATTCAGGACCTAACTAGCTTTAAGCATCTCAGAAGTTCGATTAGGCAATGTGCTTAAGAATCTTGCTATTCAGCAAGGACCCTTGATTAAATTACGAATTCATTGCAACATGACCAAAGAAATAATTCATCCTAGTAGACCAACTGAGTATTTCTATGCAGAGTATTCAATGTGTATGGACTACAGCATCAACCCAACAGGCGAGCTGAGAAATTAGTTCCACACAGAAATCCAAAGGATGCAGAAGGAGATAATTAACTCCATAACACTTAATAAGAAATCTTCAATAATAAGATTGTTGCA
Organism: Charadrius vociferus; assembly: GCF_000708025.1. Lineage (NCBI taxonomy): Eukaryota > Metazoa > Chordata > Aves > Charadriiformes > Charadriidae > Charadrius > Charadrius vociferus. Next base: position 105,204 of record NW_009646412.1, read on the forward strand.
AAAGACATAGGAGTGCTGCTCTAACGTGTTTTTAACTGCCTGAAGAATGTTCTGACTATGTACATACATATGGACACCACAAGAAGAACCTGAATTTGCATGTCTTGGCAGTACACATGCCTGTTTTCCATGGCAAAACTGGTCTTTCAACCACTATGTGCTCATGTGAGCACAATCTGTCTTTGAGCACCATCTCTTCATTAGGGTCATTCTTCAAAGAGAGACTTTGGCAACTTAAGAGACAAATTACCCAAGGTAGCTCCTTACTTCCTATTTTCTGTTAACCTGACTTTCTCTGCTGAAAATAGAAATGGAGAAAAAATGGGATTTTTTTATTCTGGTATTCTATTAATTTTCTAGGATATCACCAGAAAGCCAATCAAAATTACCAAATTACTCATGTGGTTGCCAGGTCCAGAAAATTACAGAAAAAAATTAAGAAGGTCATTTATTGATAAGTTATTAAAAAAAACATTACTTATGGTCAATTAGGTAAAGAAGTCAATACCTAAAAATGGATCAGCTGGAGCTGAAGGATTTTCTGTATTAGTTGAAAGGAATCCTATGTCTGTCTCTGCACCAAAACCAGGCACTGCACAGCTGCTGACGAAAGAACTACTGAGATGGTAAAAATACCACAGCAGACATAAAAAATGGCTGGCGGATCACGAAGCAAGTAAGGAGCAATAGTACAGCTTCCAAATAAGGAGTAATACATTAACTGGGATCTCAGAGGAACTGGCAATGGGTTCTGTGCTATCCATTTTCATTAGTGACCTGCGGGACTGTGTGAAACCAGCTTCATCAAAACCACACAAAGCATATGCTGAAGGATGACAAAAACCTTCGAGAATAGCAAGATTATGTAGTTCTGAAGAGCTTAAAGGTTACTCTCAATAACTGTGATTTAATGTCACGTAATGAATTCAGAAAGTAATAGAACTAAATGCAAAATGGACACTGCTGTATAGAGTACTAATATAGAAATAGGCTTGGATCAGGTAACTGATAAGAGATAGATTTGTCTTTAAGATATCAAGAATTCATAGCTTCCTCTTCTGCGATATGGATTTAGACATCTGAGGAATAAATTTGGAAAAAAAAAATAAATCCATTCCTATACATTTTTCTAAAAGGCACTTCTGTTTTGCCATATTGCCAGAACCCAAGGCAAAAGTACCAAGCTAGTGAGAATACAGCAATAAACCTAAAATAAATCCGGAAGAGAGCATAGAGTTCCATGCTGCAGAGAAGAAGTTCCTGAAGCTCAAATTAAATTGATTCTGGGCTAGGATCACTCAATAAACATTTTCTGATGAAGTAATACCGTGGTTCTAAATCTCATGAGTTTTATTAATACTGGCCTCATACTATATACGGGAATGATATCTAAGTAATTTGTCTTTATTCTCAAAACCAGAATGATCTACTTCTGTGAAACCTTCACTGCACCATTCTAGACAACTATTATAGCCCATGAACACTTTTATTAAGTTTTAAACTCTATATTGTATCAGTACTTTATGAAATGAGGTGTAAATTACCAGCTGGATTCATAGCGGGAAAATAAGGTCAGCTGTGTCATACCCATCTTGATTTTAACAATGTTTTTGGAGCTTTATTTGGAGCACCAAAATATAAATGCAAGGTATGTATAGACTGACAGATTAATGGTAATGGAACCTCTCAGGTCACAGATCTGAAATAGGGAATACGAATTTCTAGGGTAGCAAATATCTACTTCTTTCTTGCTAATTTCTTACTAATACATTTAAACATACAAAAGAACAGATTTTCACATCAAATGCAGAATAAGCTCTATTTCGTCACAAACATTCTGCATTCTAGATCTAAAGCTCCTTCCTGCAATTGAGTCCAGGCAAATACCCCGGACTTATAATTCAATTTGATTTTCCTCCCCCAGATGGCTAGTGCCTTTTGGGATGCCTGATAGTAACTGTCTTAACATTTAGATGCTGATCTAGGAGGTCACAGGTCTCTCTAGGTCCTGTGCCACATCTGAGAGCCCTGTGTCATACTTGAGTATCTTGGACACATTAGTTATGTCAAGTAGCACGAAATGCCTATACACGGATAACTGCATCAGGCCCTTCAAGTTAAAAAAATGATGGTTCCTATGGTCAAGAAGCCAAGTCACCAGTCTCAGTTTGCTTTCCCCCTACACCACTGTCCAGTTTTAGAGCACAGAACATTGTTTCCCAATCGAGAGACAATCCTTAAAGAAGTTAAATTATAGAATTGAAAAAGGAAAAAAAAAAAAAAAAGATACTCCTGGCATATCCATAATTAATGGCTGTAATTTTATAGCAATAAAAATCAGGAAATCTGAGGTTAAGGTTCCTGTGACAACATTGTACCAGTGACATAGTGCAGAAGGGAAGTTTTAAATAAATTTTGTATTTAGAATATGTCCTCTTAAAAGCTCAGATAGCTCACGCCAACTACGATGCAGCTGCTGATATCACTAGGTAGTTAAAAATATTTCTTTCATATTCCAAGTTATGTTTGTTTTCAGAGACTCTGGGCATGTAAAAGATAGGAAGCCTAGATGGAAAAATGCTTGCTTTTTATCTGACTCCTTGTGAAAAATAAAAGGGAGGAGCGTTAAAGTTTATTTGTTGCTTGGTGACCATGAAAGCAATCTAAGCACCTAGGCAAATTTCCTTTCATTTACCCTTTTCAATCTGTCTTTCATTCCCAAATCCTTATCTTAATTCTTACCGTGCTAACCCAATCAAGTCCATTTTCTCCAGTGGGAAGCTCTGAACATACAACTGCTGGTTGTAACAGATGGTTCCTAGACTACTTCCTTACACTACTGCTCTTTTTACGGAAGGACCTAACAATAACAGAGACTCCCGCACAATTGTTAGAATAAGAGATAATAATTATATTTATAAGAACTTTGCTTCTATCATGAAGTTTTCTATTGATAATTTTCATAATTGGTACCACATTATGACCTCAGCTTAACAAGGAAGATACATACAAACCAGTGATATTGATATTTCTCAAATTTGCAGTAGTAGTTTATCACTGTTATTGGGCATATTTTTTCAAAGTGTACTCCCTGTCCTCTAGCTCTCCTGTCACTGAAGTCAGACACATAGATAAGCATTAACTTCAGTTCTGTTGATAGATCTAGTTTGTGCAGAAAGAGATTGCAATTTAGGACAATGCTGCTGCTGAAGTCATTACAGGTTCTAGATAATGCTAAACCAGTCTCATCCAAAATCACTGGTGATAAAGACATTTCAGAGGGTACCTCTCTGGCTTAAAGATTACAGATATGTCTAGGCACAATTACTCCTCTGGTATTTTACAATCTTCACATTCCCAAGGGTCATTTTTAAATGTTATGTTTTACTTTCAGGCAAACTTAGGTCTAAAGTCATCACATACCATACTTACAGAACCAGTTTCCTGTTTTTAATCTGAGAACAAAATCTGTTCTATCTTTTAAACTGTACGTGTGAAAGCTTCATCCATATTTAATGTTTCTCGTAATTATATCTGTAATTATAACTATAAAGCTTTCAAGCCTTTCTGGTAACAGATTGTCTCTGATATCTATTTATTATTTTTATCACATTAAAAGATGAGATGGGGCATGCTTAAAGGACTCATGACTTTAGGAACACTACAAACACAAAGCTTAAGCTTTGGCAACATTCCATATTTCACATTTTAACTTGGCAAACACAGATTTCACTACTCAAGAATTAGTAACTGAGGAGAATATCAGACAGCATCTGCTAGGGATAATTATATTCAAATCAACAGGCCCAAATAACTGAGGGTATCTCTCATCTCTTCTATTAATTTTTAATAAATCTTGAAATAGCAGGGAAATTCCCGAAGAATGCTAACGTGCCATTAATTTTTAAAGAACAAGCAGCACGACTGGTTAGCCTGACATCCACCCAGACAAAAGGAAGAGCAAGCTGATACAAAGTCTGATGGATAAAGAGTAAAGAACGTGAATGTTATTAATGGCAGGCAGTATGGACTTAGAGAAAATAATTCTCATCATACCACCATGATTTTGATAAGATTACAGATTTGTCCAATAAAATTGCCTAGCTTAGACTTTGTAAAGCAATTAACTCAATAACACATGACTGTTTAAAAAGCTGGCACTATGTAATATCAATAAAGCACCTGCTAAATGGGCTGAAAAGTGATTAACTGACAGGTCAGAAAAAATACTTGCCAGTGAAATGATCATCAGTATCTACCATAATCAATGAGGGAGAAAGGGGTATAAAACCAAGAATATGGATAGAAACATAGGTAACAATGAGGACAAGGCAATCTGACAAGTTATCAGGTTACCTGGATCCAATAAAACAAAATGTGCTTCAATATAGCCAAATGCAAAGTTATAGAGGTAGGATCACTGAAAGCAAACCTTATGGTCTATGGCATATGGAATACAAGGGATAAAAGAGGATGAAAATACTATATTATAGGATATAGATGCAATGTGAGAGTTTGAGATGAGGCGATATAATAGGTCATCCTCTCATATTTGTCCCAGTAACATCATGGACAGAAAGAGCCAGTGCTTTTGACTGTACAAGCAGAACAATAATGAACTAATGTCCCTCTCTGTGTTGCACTCATACAAATTATGTTTAATATTACCCACAGGTTTTTTGTTCATATTTTTTTAAATCTTTGAAAAATTGAGGAAATCATACAAAACCATGAAAATGAGAAAACTAGAGAACAAAAACTAGAGAACATGCTTTGCAGTAAGAAACTTAAAGAGCTAAATTATGTTAGTTAGTTTTTTAAAAACCATATTGAAAGGTGCCTCAATAGTTATCTGTAAGTGGATTCACACAGAGAAAAAATACTGGAAATTAAGGTTCTGTGTAATCTAGCATAAAAAAGTATAACAAGAATAGAAAGCTAACAGTTGAAGCCAGACAAATTAAGATGAAGAATTAGGAACGTATATTTTAATAGCGAAACAGTTTTTTGTAAAAACAAAAAGTTGCCTTGCTTAGGAATTGTTCTTCTGCCAACTAATTGAGAACAGATACCTGTCTAGGAGACACACTGGAGTCAGATGCAAGCTATGAGGTTTCATAGAGGGGAAACAACATGAAGTCTGACTAGATGATCCAATTGTTTCTTTTGACTCTAAATTCAATAGATACTGTAATATTTTACTACTGCTAATATACTGTCTTTCAGTATATTTGCCCCAAGGTATACAGATTTTTATATCTTATCATTCAGTTCAGATCTTTTATACATTATTTATATGTTCAGTTTCAGGTCTCAGTATCGGGGGTTTTTGACAGTTTTCACAGTCATCTAGTGTCTAAGCTCGAGCCTTTGTTAACAGAACTTGGAGATGCTTACTTTTTGGTCAATTTTTCAAGAAGAAAATTGTTTACATGTTTATTCAACAAATTGACTTTTCTTAAGTCTGGTCTTACTCCCTTTCTACTCCCACCCATAGTCACTAATAAGGGATGATTAAATCAGACTGCCTATTACATAAGACAGTAATACTAAGTAAAGTTTGATTTGATTTTGATTGTAGGTTTTCTTCATTTGATACATGACCTAAGTTAGGGTCTAGAAAACATGCCTTTGATATTCCATCTATTCCTATTCATTGCAGAGGAATTTTGAAGAGATTTAAATTAAATCAGCAACCTTATTTTACACTTCAGGATGCAAAAATTCAAAGACAAAAACCTTATCTGAATCACTAGAAGGAGTTGCACAATAAAAGGCTGCAGCTCTGCTGCCCTGACTTATCCCACCTCATTTTAGGCAATAAACACAGAGAGACAGAAACACATCTCCAGAGGTTTGGAGGTCGGTGGGTTCAGCTACACTCCACAAGCACTTTTCTCTCTCTGCTATCCAGAGAGGGAATTCAAGGCATTCAAGTTCTTAACATAAGTGCTATCACCAAAACCAGATCATAGAATCATAGAATGGTTTAGGCTGGAAGGGACCTTAAAGATTTTAGTTCCAACCCCCCTGCCATGGGCACATAACTCTGTACTCATGGCAGATGGCTTATGTTTTGCAAAGCCAATGTTGTCATTGCCCAAATGAAAACAGGATGGCTGTGGCTACTTAATAGTTTTGATAATCTATCGGTTTGATCATTAGTAATTGGCATTAGAGAAAATTAAATTCAACTCACTCTGTCATTACCATTCAGAATAACAAAGCCACTGAAGTTAACCACAGAAAAATGAGTCAAAGAAAAAATCTTTCCTACAGACAGTGCATGAATGTCCATCCAGGACCTAGAAAGCAAAGCTCAAAGAAGAAAATTTTCAGAACTTCCAGTATGGATTTGTTCTTGAAGTGGTATGCATGAACAATACTATTTTGAGATTTTATCAAATGCCACACGGCATAACAACTCTATGACAGACCATTTTTGTGACTGCTACAATCAATCATGAGGGAGCTGAATTCAAATAGCAATTGCAATATATGTATGCTAATGCAAGACTTGTTTCACAGGAAATCAAGTCAACATGAATTAATGGTGTTCGCACAACAAAGGAGGCTGTTGCTATAAGTACTGATACATAGAAAATATACAGGAAGTGTTAAAAACAAATCTATCTAGCTTACACGAATCTGGATTTCACTGAGGTATATCAAAATAGAGCTATTTACAAGTTGAAGTGATCTCATACTTACAGTCCCTATTACAATCCAACAAAGTATTTCCTTAGAGAATTTAAAAGAAAGAATGTTGTCTTTTGTTAAAAGAAGTGTTCTCTTTTAAGTTGCAGGGCATGAACTGTAATATATGAAACAATCTAAACTGAAGACTGTATCCATTTTGATTTTAAAGTATTTTCAGGATCACCTCAAGAAACCTAAGTTTGCGTATCACACCTACCTGGATTAAATACAGAAAAATACCTTCTGAGTAGCTGCCTACCAACTACAGGGAAAATGCAAGGTCACTAAGCTGCACTATAGGATTTGAAAATCATAAGCCTGAAGTTCAGCTGGGATTCACTTCCATCAAAGCTCACAAGCACTTTTGGACCCATCGCTGATAACAGCAGAGTTAGCTACAACTAGAGAGCAGGGGAGTTCTCCCTGGCTGTCTCTCTGGACCACTGCACCATGTACTTATATCTCAACAAACTGCTTAGGCATAATTCAGGGTAATCCTCAGCACCATAAAAGAATAATGGCCTGAATCTAAATCTGAACTACATGCAGAACAAATTCCTTCCTAAACCTTGTGCTGCGAAGTGTCAAGACCATACACAGGATGCCTTCATCAAATGCATTTACATGGGCCAGTCACTAATGCAACATCAGAAGTGGCAGAAAATGCAACTCTTTGCTTAGCAGAAGAAAGAGAATGCTATCACTGAGCACGTAAGAACAAATTTTTAATATGATCCAGCTAGCTCCAAATGGAAGCTATTTATCATTTGGTGACAGAACTGGCTGTTCCACCAAAGCTCTTACTTTATCCTGGAGAAAGCAGCTTGATCTCTCCATTTTATAGCATGATTGGTACACAAGGTTGACAGGAAGTCTTACTGCCAAAACTGGATCGCTGTTTTATCTGGTGAAAGGGCTTCACTGACAGGGCATTACAGAGAAAAATCTCTTTAAATCATGCAGCTGTAGACCCCCAGTAAGGTGAAATAATTTTGTCAATAAGGGATCTGAAACATTTCTGGGGCTCCAAGAAATTCCAACGTAAAAGCCCAAATTAGTCTAGCCTTCAAACCTACGGGCTGCATCAGCTCAAGAGAGAAAACTAAATGAGCCATTGACAGCCCGTAACCAAAGCTTGCTCTTCAAATATCAGCTGAAGAGCCCTCCTCATTAACCTGCCAAGTGGAAGTACAGAAAATTGGTCTGGCTGGTAGTTTTAATACTGCCCCTAGGCAACAGCCATGACGATAAGAAAAGAGGCAGGTGATATAAAAGCTGTAACAGGTAATAACTCTTGCTCCTGCTGCCTTGGCAGGTGCCCCACATAAGGCGAGAGTGTGAGGTGGATAAGCCTTTGAGGTGAGCTAGGAGGGCAGAGATGAAGAAGAGGAGCTGGAAGGGAGAGGGTAGGCAGTAAACTATGAAGCTGTGAAGGAAACTGGTCAAGTCAGGCATCAGTGAGCCCAGCAGAACCTGCTACATCAGGGACGGAAGGGTGGCCAGTATTCTAGGCACTGGAAAGAGGGAATGTGGAGCATTTGTGTCGAGTACAAACAACGTGGTTCATCAAGTATAAAGGCAGCTGATAAACCTGTTCTATGCTAAGGAGATAGGGAGCGATGCTGCATTTGGGGGCTTTTCTGGGAATTTATTTAATGCTATTCTATCTTCTGGGAGAGGGAGAGGGAAGGGGATCAAGGGGCTGACTAGGTAAGAGTCTGGAAAAGCAGTGGTGGGGGAGAAGGATGTGTGTAAAAATTGAGTAGAAACATATTGTATGACAGTGTAAAGCAAAAATGAATAGTAACACTTCTAATGCGTGTTTTGGTGAGAGAATTAAATATGCCATGTGGAGTAGGACAAAACAGGTGGAACATCCAAGAACACACTCTCACCCTACCTCCAAAGTGTAGTTATACACAAAGAGAGAGAAAACAACAAGAAGCAGCAAGTCACACTCTCACCTCTGCCCTAAGACACAATAGTTCCATTCCTGCATCCAATCCTCCCCGCTTTCAATGTGACCCCCTTTAAAAGAGATGCAGCAAAGGCAAGCAGGTATTGAGATGCTGAGGATAATGATACCTGAATTTTGTTATGTCATGAAGGACCACACAGAATCATAGAAAAATAAGGTTGGATGTGAACCCTCAAGAGGACAGTAAATATAGTTCCCTGCCTCAGACTATTTCTACCTTCCTCAAGAGAAGTTCCCACAGCCTGTTTTAAAGATCCCCAGTGGGGTAATTCAGAACCCCTGTAAGAAATGGACTCCAGTGCAGCTTATCACTACCACTACGAAGTTTTTTTCCTGATATCCTATCTAACCTGAAATTTTCTTCCTGAAATTTAATACAAATACTTCTTATCCTAGTAGTGGTACAAAAACAGAGACCAGATTCCTTTATTCTGTGGAACAATCCTCTCAAAAACTGCTATGTGTCTACTACTTCGAGTTGAGCTAAAAAACTTCCAAACGTTTATCAGCTCTGCTCTACAGATCTAAACTCATTCCCTTTTCACCTCCTTTAGACTCTCTCCAAACAATGCCTGCATGTTGTCTGATACTACAATTTATATATTTTTACAAGAGCACAATTCTGTTGGTTTCTGTTCCTCCATTATGCTCCCAAATAACTTTATGAAGAACTACCTCCTAAACAGTCATTCACTATGATGTATTTGTACAGATCAGTTTTCCTAAGTGCAGTATATTGTCCCTGCTGACTTTCATCCAATTTTTTCAGAGCATGTCTTCAGTTTGTCAAGATCATTTTTATTCTAATCTTGCCTTCCAAAATGTTTACAGTCCCTACCAACCTCATGTCACCCTCTGTGCAATAAGTATATTCTATCTGTCATCATCCAGGCTGCTAATGAAACCTCCACATAGCACAAGACAGACTTAGGTGGGTCCCCACTCCTTCTGATCTAATGACGAGCCATTAATACTAACCCATTGACCACGTTTTCCAAGCAGTTTTGCCCCTATTCTATGATTATTTTCACCTTAACGTTTCTCCTGCCAGTTTACAAACACGGCCTGTAAGACTGTTACCAAGCCTTCCGAAAATAAAGATATATGACATCCACTCTTCTCTCCAATTTAGATGGCTGTTGCCCTGACATAGATAATTACATTGGTTTGACAGGGTTTATTCTTGACAAATCCGTATTAGCTGCTACTCACTTCCTTGTTATCTTCCAGCTGCTTACTTTTTTTTTTTTTGTTTATTCACTGCAGAATTCTTTCAGGGATAGAAGTTAAGCTTACCTGGCTTTCCTTTCCCTGTCTCTTATCCTTTTTAAACTTCTGCTGTTTTCCTGCCTTCTAGTTCCTCACCCATCCTCCACAAGTTCCCAGAAATAATAAAATAGCTGAGAAGATAGCTTCAGTCTGCTCATAAATATCTCAGCGTGAATAATACAGTGTTTCCCAAACCTTTTCGAATTGCAATAATCCAAGGGACTGGGACAGCAATCAAATTTAGACATCATATCCAGCTTCCAGAAAGCAGTACAAAACTGAAAACAGTCACCTGGTTTTCAAAACAACATATAAGATAGACCACTCACAGAGACAGAGACGAAGTCTCTTTTAGAACTTCTTTCTTACTGTAACTGCTTCCATATCCAGACGTGACTCTTCCTCACACCGTTTTTAGGCTAAGGGAGATGTACTGCTCAGTGATAACTGCTGTCTAACCTGTGAATGACAGGGCATCCGCAGACTTCTCCATTGGTTGTCTGGCTTCTTCTTGCAATATAAAGAAGAGAACTTTCCCAGCTTCCTTTCTATTCAAGAAAGCACTCAATCACTCACCTGGAAGATTCAGTGGAGAGCACTCTTACAATTCTGTTTTTATAATGATGTCTGGCTTTTCCCTCAAGCTTATGATATATTGGAGGATGTCCTGACTTGCAGCATCCCAGCCTCCTGTAGGTTTCCTGTGGAAAGTTCAGTACTCCCTGGGCCTTAATTCTGTAAAGCGATAATAAGGTAAAAATCTGTGGACAAATATGGAACTTCCTGGAGTTGTGGTAGTTGTAGAGATGTGGCAGTTATGTTATTCAAATTCTTGTATTTATAGTCCGCCAACTTGACTACAGTCTATAAAATTCCCTCCAGCTTACTCAGAAGGAGTATTTACTAGGCAGAGAAGGCCAGGAATCCCATAAAGGTTGACACCCTGACTAAAAGTTCAATAAACTTTCACGTCTTCACTGGGACAAAGGATTGTGTAAACCCAAATGGCTCCAAATCTTAATCCAGGTAAGCATGTGTCATTACTGAGACACCAAGTGCTGAGGTTATTGGGTTCCAATCACTCTACTGTAGATCTTCATTAAAAGATCACCTTCTTGCACAAAATGGAGCTGGGCAAACAAAACCACCGGGAAGCCTGTATGAAATTAATCAACAGCCCAATTGCTTTGGATAACTGTCTATGTAACAGTTCTAGACAAAATCAGGAAATCACACACCCTCAGAAAGCAAGGAGAGTCCACTCCTGAAGACCACTTCCCTTGGATACCAATACTGGCTATCATCTCAGTACTCTCCTCCACCCTTTTCATAGGATCCCATTTGGATTGAATTATTTTCCTTTTAGTGGGATGCTGTATTTTTCTTGATTTTGGTCAGGGTCTAAACAACAACAGGCCTTTCTTCTATTTCTCTACTCCCTGAGGAGTTTACACTAGAGACATATCACCATTAACAGATTGCGAATAAACCCCAAAGGCAGTATTAAAGCAATGCTGGTTGTTCAACTAGCATGAATAAATTAATGTGCCCTGTTAAAGAAGTCCTGTTACGTTGATTTTTCAAGCTTGGTCTTTGATTTCTTCCCTTTCTCAGAAATCCAATTACTCCTTCTTATTTTCCTGCTGCTGATGTGAGACAGTATCTTGAATCCCTTTTGTTCTTTTAAATCATATTTATGTCCTCTATTAGATATTGTGGTGAACTTTCAGCTTCAGAGTCTTTGAAGCTGTTTTCTGACATTTTCGGGGCCTATCCATAGACAGATGGAAAGATGACCAAGAACATCTTAGATCTTTCTATTACTCGGTAATTATTTTTCTTATCTATTTTCCTGGGCAGTTCCTACTTTAAACAAGAAACCTTGCAAAGAAGGATTTTAAATTGACTGCCATGGTGACAAGGCAGACAGGTCTACAGAAATATTCAACCTATACCTGACTGAAAGCGTTAAAAAAATACCCTTAAAGAATGACTTTGGGAGAAGAAATAGATAAGTACTACATTTTATGGCAGTTAGCCGTATTAGCCGCCTTTGTTTTAATAAGGAAAGGCTTCCTTTCCCCTATCTCCTGTGCAGGCTGAGAAGTACTAAGAGAAATTTTACTGTTGTGGAATAAATATGATCTAATCATGCAGTATGAAAGTATTTCTGTGTAGTCAAACATATCTTGGTAATAAAAATAAAGAAAACACTCAGTAGCTGGTGTGTGAGGATATATAAAATACTCTACCAGAGCAAAAGCAATGGTTTGGAAATAATGTCTCTCTCCTGTCCTTGTGGAAGTACCTTTTGTATGCTGGAGGTGCCCAAGAGTAAATTAAAATAGATTTGGGAACGCAACCTATTCTCACTTTGAAATTGATCTCAGATATAACAAAATAACCTGTCAAACCTCTTATAATGTATGGACTTATCTAGATAATTGAATTATACATACATTACATACCAACCATACTGTGTGTCTTTCAAGCAACTAAGGAAGAGCCACACTAAGGAAATCCATGTAATGTACTGCTTATTGGCAGAAAAAAAGATATACCAGTTGGAGAAATCATCAGGGAAAAGCTGTGACAGCATAATTGTAAAAAAAGAAATAACAATCACAAGGGAATACTGAGTGAGAAAATTGCCTAGGAAGAAGGCAGTGTTCCCTGTAAGGATAAAAAGTCTGGCAAAAGAAAGATAATAAAAATGAGAGAAAAAAAGATTTATTATCAAACAACAACAAAAAAGCTTTTCAGCCTTTGGAAGGAAGTCAGATTTTGCTGATTTCACAGATGTAATGAAAAACTCAGACCGCAGTTAGCTCACTTCAGTATTTCTGTTTGTCAGAGTTAACATTAGAAAATGACTGAGGAGGTGGATAGACAGGAGGTCAGGCAGTGTGGGCGTCAAGAAGGATGAAAAGATAAAAGAACTTGCAGCAGTCAAAGAAGCAATGAGTGTCTGATGAGCCTGCCACGTCCTTTCAAATAAAAGAATAGCAAGATTTTAAGACGCCGTTTTCAAAAGACACTTGCCTCCCTTACAATAATAATTCAGAAGGCAGTAGGCTTAAAAAGAGTGATTTCTAAAATTTCTGAAATAGGTGAAGTCTTGACCTCAATAATAAGACTCTACCCTTGCTGCTTGCCCTGGAATTCTGCATAATGTGAGGCAAATCACCTAAAACTAAAGTTCTCACAGGTGGCCACTAATTGCATGCTTTTCATTTTCTAATCTTGACTTGGGAGCCTGGGATCTGGTTTGCAGACATACTAAGTATTTACAGCTGCGGCTGAAGTTATTTAAGTCTAAGGACAGCCAACTTTGGCCACTCTCCATTGCTCGGAACACAACCACCTGAGACAGACAGACAGATAGACTCAACTTCTGAGAGCAATGTTTAATCCATGCTATAAAGTTGAGAAATTGAACCTCAAAGCCAAAAGTAAAATTTGTCTAGGCGATTTCTGTACTTTTGTGCTCTATTACATCTCAGCTAATAAAGTCTCCTTGATTCAGAAGTGGCATGCTGCCTCCTTTCTAACTACCTTTTGGACCAAAGTCCACCTCTAAATCGCCCTCTCTTGGCAACAGAACTGTTGGTTTTCTCTATATTTATTTTCCCAGCCCATGGTGGTTGTTCTTATAAATTCTGCAGCCAGCTCTGGGAAGGTCAGCCCTGACCTATGTAAAGAAGGCACAGCCCAACTCCACCCAGAGCTTCTACACTGCATTCCTCAAAAATTATAAAAGGATCAGATATGTCCAAGTCTCCACAAGGTATAATGATGAATGTTACACACAAGAATAATAAATAAAAGTTTTCAGAGTAGGAATGAGCAGTACGCCAAAAGGAAGGTAAAAGTCCACATGTCAAGCAACAAAGAAAAAAATATATTGTTCTTTGTGTGAGCACCATTCATTTGACATTTCTAGGGAAAAAGTGGTTTTCAATGTAACTGTAGTCCTCCTACGCAACCCTGGGAGCCATTTAAAGTTACAATTCTGGTTTGGAGATGGCAAAAGTGATTAATTACTTTCTGAAGGCGCCTATCCCAGGTACCTAAAAAGTAACTTAAATTAGATTTCCAATTTTTAAGCAGCTAAAAATATATATACTTGATGATACTGAAAGAAAAAGGAGTTAAGGCTAGATGCTCAACCTCAAGTCTATAATTTCCTTAATTCTACATGCTTGGCTTTCCCAACTTTAACCCATTATAGACAGTTTTTTATTTTATTTTTATGTACTGGATACGTGAACTTTTCAACCTATTTGTGTAATTCAGCTTTTCAACAACCTAAAATTGAGGTGTTTCCTTTTTTCTTTTTAAATAAGGCAGTATTCAGAGAGCAACCCTACACATGTAGAAGACATTAGACAAAAATTTTATGGGCAACGTTAAAGTTATAAAATTAACTTTCCATATTGCAAACATTATTATGTCCCACTTCATCTTTTTCTGCTGATTTCAGGGAAGAGCTGTATTTAGTGACACAAGCAATTGTATGATGCCCGATTTTCCCTGTGTTGGCTATTCCACTTCTTGTTTTTCCAAACATAAGGAAATCATAGAATCACAAATCTTCTCATTACCACAAACAAATTTTTCATAAAGATTTTTTTCCCCCATGTCTACAGGAAACTGTAAAAAAATCTGTGCTATAAAGATTTTCTCTTAAAAAAGAGGAAAAGTCAGAATGAAATATCTCATTTCCTGTCTAGGTGAAGATCAGCCCCATATTTTACTATAGTACTGATTAAATATATATGAAAATATCCAAAAGTCAATTTTTTCATTTAACAAAAACCCATATGTCTAGCATATTCTTAAATAATTTTGTAACCTTTTTTGTATCTGACACTTAATAACCTCATTTTGTATTTGATAGCTTATAGGCCATAGTTTAGAAAAATCTTTAACACAAGAGTTTTGCGATAATCAGACTTTTAATTCAGCACGGTGGCAGACTAAGCAGTGTTTTGCTTTCTTATAATGTCTACTCTGTTTATTTTATGTTCTGTCAAATTCAATGCAGGAATAAAAGGATCCAATTTTGACTAAAGCAAAGGCTACAACTCCAGAGCTAACACTTCCCTATCCAAAGAAACAGGGACAAAACAATGAAACAGACATAATAGAATCTCACGACGTAATGGTGGTCCAGCATACAGTCAAGCCCTCAATTCAACAGGACACATAAGTGTATACTTATCTGTGATTTTATGAGCCATCCAGGTGACAAGAGGCTATACTGTACGTCAAGTTAAACTTGTGTTTAAGTATGTGCTGAATCAAAAACATGATGTGTACTCGATTACCAGTGTAAAGTATTAATCATAAGTATTTTCCAAAGGCTGGGTAAAAAAGGGTCTTTAAATCTGAGCATCAGGTCCCAGTGACCTCTTAATCCAGAAAGCATGTGAGATTCTAGGGGTAGTTCTGCCTTTAGTTCTGCCTTCAGGTCTGGCCCCACACCCAGACATTCTGGGAAAAGATAGAATACAGTGAAAGCTGATGAATCATCTGTGACCAAAATCAGCCGCAAGTGGCAATGCTCCTCTTAAAGCCTCCTCTGCTCTCCTGCTCTCTCACACCCTCACACACATACACAGTCACTCACGCCCTAACTCAGACTGCAGCCCAATGCCATAATTTGTAATCTGTCACAGTTAAAATTTGCATTTTTCATCATTCCTAACTTTTTTGTTTCCCCAATTTATCTTAGTGTATTTTGGTGGACTACTTTTAAACTATTAAGTCCATTTCACATCCACTGATGCTAACTACTATTGTACACTTGCACTGAACGAACAGCTCCATGTCATGCCTGCACAGGCTAACTCACCCTGGCTGTGTGTCATCGGTCACACAATGGTATGTAAAAGTTCCAAACATCTGCACTCCCAGGATCCCGTACAGGAGGAGAAAGAACAGAAGGAAAATTGAAACGCTCCAGATTTGCTCTCCGGAACGCCTGGGAAAAAGATAAAGATGACACTGAATGCACAGGCAACGTGAAGCCTCCTCTGAAAAGCTCCAGAATAGAAAATGTGCTCACACAGAGAAAGTACTATTTCATCCTGCAGAAAATTTGTCCTTAAAACTGATCTCTCACTCTGTGCAGAGATAGAAAAGGGAACCATGTTTTTTTTCTAAAGCTGTACGTTAGGGTAATTAAACCAGCTGTAAACTACAAAGGGTGGAACAAAAACAAACCCAAACAAAATGTATAACATCCAGCTTTTGCAAAATATCTAAAATATCTAAAGATTTAAACAGGCAAACTATGATGATGAAGCAACGTTGATACCAAATAAAGACCAAAAAAGTCTTTCACATTACCATTACGTGGCTTTTACCATTACATGCTGTATCAAACATACTTACGTGTGTTTGCCTGCACATATGCATCTCTGTACGTATACCAGTACGCATACACACATACATGTAATGGTTAGGGCATGTGCTTATGTATTTTTAGTTATGAATAATACCCTACTATGCCCATCGCGGCAAAAGCCACGCCGCTGCGGGGGGCGGTGAGGCACGGCTCATTATTAAGTTCCCGTCTTAATGGAACAGAATTTACTGCCATTGGTTGAAAATTGCTGGCTACAGTTATTAGCAAAAAGCTTATTTAAATTTTCAACAGCTTTGATAATTTTATAGGAAACTTGATGACTCCTTAAATACAGAAAAGCAAGATTTTTTTTTTGGCCAGAACTAAAACGCAGGAAGAAAACGCCTGAAGCATGAAGGGTCATTCTCTGAGCTGCACAGTCAGTCTTCTAAGTCAAAATGGAAATTTCCTCTGTTGTTCCTCAGAAAACAGACTTACTTACTTCAAGATATTTGTTATCCTCGTTCTTGGCAGCTCAAAACGAAAATATATCCGGAATGCTCGAATCATAATGAGTGGTCGTGGAATCCGTAACATGCCCCAGGGTGACATCTGGTCAACTATTTCAGCAATTTCAAACACCTACAAACAAAAGAATCAGGAGCTTTTCTTGATGACTCTGCCCTGTTCCTGTGTTCATTTACAGAACTTTTAAAGCTATACATGATTTTTATTATCATATTCAATATTCTCTTTGTTTATTTTATGGTTCATTTTAACCATGTTTTTAAAAGAAAGTCTTAGTAAATCCTTTAATCCTTTTCTAGGTCATCCTAATGAAATTCCAAAAATATACTCTGCCTATGTTCATAATGCTTCTGTCTCAAACAACTCAGGAAGAGTGTGCAGGCTTGTGTCAGCTACCTGCTTCTATGCCAGTCCTACCCCGCAAGTTTCCCACAACTTCATTTAAAGGGAATAATTTACGTTTCCAAATATGAAAATCAGTATCTGTTAATGTTGCACACCATTAAGGTTTTTATTATGATAGAAAAGTACACATACACAGATCGCCTTATGAGTTGCAACACACTTATAAATTCTCCATTCAATTCTAAGTGCATGAGAAAACTGTACATGTTCTTCTCCTCACCTCCTTTTACGACACAAATTTCAGTCAAGCCACAGAACAGGGAACCATTTCCTTAATACACTGACAGGTTAGGCATGCCATAAAGACTATTTAGCTTAATGACTGGGTGAAAATGTCCCGTTTTAATGCTTGTCTCTTACTCCCTGAGAGTAAGAGCTTAATTTAATATTTGCTCAAAGTACTAAGGAAATGGAGGGGAAATCTGGCAATGCATAAACTGGGTAATCTACGGGTGCATATCTGGAATGGTCAACCTTCACTCTATGTACATGATGTACCAAAGTTTCCCCTGTGTATAAAGCAAAAAATTAAAACGCGTCCTAAATTTGTCAGAAGTGGGTAAGTTATGCCTAACAGCAATCACTATAGAACTTTTATCATCCTTATACTGTTGCAGGCCCAGTCTCACAGTCGTTAGTCTGTTCTTACCCAAAAACTAGCTATGGCTAAGGACTGATTGGTTTGCAGGACACAATTTGACCAGTACCTTAACACTCTATGCTGTTTTGCAACGTGTCCAAGTTCCCTTCTTTGTGAAAATTTATCAAATTGTTTCCAAAAGTATTTATTATTATATTTTCCTTTGTGCTTTAACTTGAATTTTGGAAAAGGTTTTGTTAGGTGTGGACCATCTTACATGAAACCCCCCTACTCCCCATATCAATACACCTACAGCATGGCAAACATCTGCCATTGGAATCATTCTCCCTTTAGCTGCCAAAGCTACTCACCATGGCATCCTACTAGACTCAACGGAAGGAACTGAGCACAGCTGTCATATGGAGTAAGAGAAAAATGGCCCTGTGAAGATCCCTCTCTCTCCTTTTGACTATGCAGAGGGTTTATGATAAGAAGCTTCAGATTAATGTATAACTTCTCAACAGAAAAACCAAACAAGGTAAGTTCTACTACTGATGTAGATACGCTGCAATGTGCAATTAGGGAGCTATTGAATTCAGCACAGCTTTTTAGAAACAATTTGACCCACGTACAGCTAGACTTCCACAATTTGTAACTACTTGGCTGTGCCATGTATTTGTCCCAATTAAGGAACTATTCACTTAAAAAGATAAGTGAAATAATTACCTGTAAAACCAGTGACACCCATAGACAGAAGACCATGAATCCATCAAACACACACCAACGATCCTTTACATAGGAGCTATCACCCTACAAAAGAGAAAAAAGCTCAGGCTTTAAAAATATAAATTATACTGTCAGGCTTTAAAAATACCATAAATAAAAGTTCTTGGAAGAAGGAAAATTCTTCTCTGTACTACTTTCAAAACGCCACTCTTGAAAGACTCCAAAAGCCTAGTATCTGGGCTCGAATATGCTGGAAACATATAAACACAGCTTCTGGGTGAATAAATGGTAGCTTCGTTCTTGTGTGGTACTTCTCAGCTCGTGTCAAAAAGAACTTATAAAGAGACGTATTACTTACACTTTGACGCAAATCAAAAAACACACAAAAAATTAACATTGGCCTCACTTTTGCACAGTGTTGCCCATTACAAAATACTTGCACAGGAATGTAAATGTAAAATATCAGCAGTTTCGTATTGTGCCATTAAATTACTTCAATAATGTTCAACAGCTTCAATTAAATCAGTACCATTTTGCATTTTTTTTTTGTGTAAGTTTTCAATCATTTTTCATGCTCTAGAAAAATCTTGCCATTTCCAAAACTCTAGACAATAACCACCATCTCATCACAGTGTACGGCTTCAAGGTTTTTGGACGTTTCCTGAGCAACTCTTTACCATCTCAAAATGACAACTCATTCTTTAGACTTCATTAATAATTTGGGACTCCACTAATTGCCTAGCACGAGGATTCAGAGCATACCTTTGCACTACTATATAAAAGAAACTCAGGGAAGAAAACTGAGCACCGGATCCTTGACGACCCATCTGCCCTCCTACCTGTTCTCTGGCTCCGCTTTGGACTCCTTCAACCAGCCCTCTAAAACAGCGCCTGAGCACGGGTTTGGTTTATAGTCCAACCCAGAGATCGCTGCTTAAAGGCAACATGGAGAAGACTGCATCCAAGCTCAGTTTCCTCCATACTACACTATTCTCAACCACTGCTCCAGTTCGCGTGCTTAGATATCCCTATGTCTCACGATGACTTGCAACACAGGCCCTTCACCGCAAGCTATAGAAACACTTCTTTGGTGAGCTGCTAATGCCTCACACTTTACTTCCACCACAGAGCTGAAAAAAAAATCTGCATTTATTAGGTATATTATGGCTAAGAGTTAGATAGTTTTGTGCACCACATGGAGCGTAGAGGAAGTTGGGGACGAAATGCATATAGACAGATGCAGCTTGTCGAAAGGCAGACTAGACAAGACTAGACCTGAGGAAAGCGGATATCCCAGTTTCACAGTGTGTAGCAGTAAAAACATATGCAGAGGCATTGGCAGTCTATCTCTAGGCACATAAACACACCTTTCCAAAAGAGGCTTCTCCTAACAGATTGAACATACCCTCCCCTGCCTTATAGTTATCTGGTTCCATTTCTCTCTTCAGTGTTCTTCCAGATACAAATTAAAGTGTTTTTAACATCCACTTCTCACAGGTATGACCGGGGAAAAATTGTCAGGTCTCAAGAATCTTGAAGACATTACTGGACTTTGGCCTGTTATGTGATTCCTGGCTTGATATACATTGTTTCTTATCTCAGTGAGAGTTATTTCAGTCAACCTGTACTTGTTTTCAAATGTATCATCATTTTCATTGATTCTAAAAGCACAGATGAGATGTTTTGTTTTAATCTAATATTTTCAATGACACACACTATACTAAAAATGATTTATCAGTCCTTGCAGTAAGTGACAGCAAGATATATTGTGTAAATAGAGACAAAATATATTTTTTTCAATAAAGTTTTATTTCAGTTGCAAGAATTCTTCAGAGCAGAAGTGAACACACTAAGGACATAAGGAAAATACAGCAAGTGATTTTCAAATCAGAAATAAAGGACAGAAAACTTCAACACTATTTTCAGACAGATGATATCCTAACATGTAAGGATGTTAAAGTTCTCCTCAAGCCAATAATTAAGAGGAGGAAGACTGCAAATCAGGGAAACGACAGGACAGGAACTTTTGCTCCGTAATTCTAACCTGTCCTTCCTGAAGAAAGTAGACTTAGTTCCCTAAGTAAAGTCTGAGCTAATCAGAAACTCTTCACTCAAGGTTGAACAAACTCTGCTGCGAAGCAAATACATGTTATTCCTCTGTGGAGATTAGCTACCAACACCCTAAATCTCTTACCAGTCTCACCTCTCACCCGGCTCCCCCTTAGTGAACAAATCTCTGGTGAGATTTGTATCAACATGCAACTTGAGTCCTTCAATTGTGGCTCTGAACAAAGATGCTGATTGGCCTTTCTCTCACTGAAGAACTCTTTGAAACTTACTTTTTTCCTCTTAAGCACCCTTAGTCTAAAGCAAGAAGTTTTCCCTGAGTTGTGCTGTACAGATCTGAGCATGAACTCGTGCTTTATTCATTCTCCTTTGAATAACACGTGGAGTACTCACTAAAAGCCAAATCTTTTTTTAGAAAATGCTTTTTCTCTCCACAATATGTGTGGCATGATTGAAGCAGCTCTGCTGTTTTCTCCTTACAAAGGAAGATGTCGTGACCCTTTCCAGTCTACTCCCCATTCAGGCGGCTCCACCACCTCACTTCTCTCATTGTCACGTCAGGCCAGCTTCCCCCGCTACATCCTCCCTGTCAGGGAGGCTTTCAGTGGATCACCCACAGAAACTTAGGGCACCTGAATTACTTCTGTAGAAACTACTCATCCTGGGGGAGGTTTTGGCCCTTTCCGCTCTGCACGGAGGGAGGCTTTGGCTAAATCCTTTTCATGTTTGTCATTTGGCTGGCAGTGGACACGGTGGGGAATCTTTAATGCATTTATACTGTGTATTCGCATGTGGGATGTTATTTGGCGTTGGAAGCACATTTAAGGCAGGACCTGCTTAATGCAAAAATCAGAATATACTTCTTAGTATGAAGCTTGATATTGACTACTAGTGCTGCTTCCATGAAAAATTTAATTCTGACTAAACACGGGCTAGCACTCACATATTAATAGCAACGAGGACTGAGTTTCGTTCACATTTAAAAAAGCCTTGGGCTGAAATTCCACACTCACAGTGAATGGCAGCCTGTTCTTCGACTTGGAAAGGAACACAGATAGGCGAAATTTAAATACATGTCGTTACATCTTACCTAAAATTGCTGAATTATTGCAATGTTTTAATCCCTCACCCTTTTTTCATCATGTCTGCTGAAATTTGAGAATCATTGATGAGATTTTTTTTAGAATTTTCTTGTGAATGTACTATCCCAGTCCATTTACATTCTGGTTTGTAAGTCTTTGAAATGTGGTCTAAACATTTGCAAAAGATGAAGAATTAGTACTGTACCCTAGAAGCCTCTTGCTGAGACTAATCCAAAACTCTTAAAGTCATTAAAGTGTCTGACTCCCTACTGCTTACAGCGGACAGTGAAGTCTTCAAGGTGCACAGCAAGTCCTGAAAGCTACTTCAGCAACATGACTTACAGTCTATCTAGACAACAAAATCATCTGCTTCTGACAGAGCAGTGGATGCCAGTCCACTCACGCAGCCCATGACCGCAGGCGTGCGACAGCCTTTGGAAGGCTTTTGCGCAGTAAACCATGCTCTCACTTAATGCCTCTCCCAGGCAAACTAAGGGGTGCTGCTCGAACTCAGTGGACTAGCTAAGAGCTATTAAAGACTAAGGATTTTAAGATATGTAAAACATTTGAAGTCCAAAGCAGCAATACGGCTTAGCTGTTAGACAGATCAATCTTTCCTTTGTTGGAGGCATATTCATTATTCTGTATTACCCTTCCTTGTCTCCCCAAACAGTTTCTCCTAATATGCTTACATCTTTTCCCTCAGTATTTATTTACGACAGGTCAGCATCACCGTTAGGCTAGTACACAACCATGGAAATTACTTTCCTGGTAAACCACACATGTGGCATGGATCAAAAGTCTGCCTCTCTCTTAGAGATGCTAATCTGAATTAATCTTAAATTTGACATCCCAGAAGAACAGACAACAGTCTGTAATTAAAATATTCTCTGCCCTAAAACAATTTAACTTAATTTTCTATGGCAATGTTGCCATAACTAAGGAATAATACCTCAAGTTCAGCATAAGATCTTAGTGTTTCTTTACCTATTCAAAGACAGGACCAACAAGTAATTCTCCCTTCTCCCCCCATTCTCCTTATTTCACCAGTTTGTGCCTAATTTTAGCACCATTACATTAACTGAGTACAATGTATTAGCTCATTTCTTCATGTTTTATTTTCACGTGCAATACTAATACCCCAATAGCAGCACCAAGATGACAGAAGATATATTTTCTCAATTATAACCAGCACATTAAAGATAAAACACCAATTGACAGTATTAGGTGCCCTAAACAGTTGTTACACAAGTTCACAGAAGAAAACGTATTTAACAACACTTAACTCATTGGAAATGTGAGCCAATGCAAAACACAAACAGAACCACAGACAGAAGTAGTAAGACCTGAGGGAGTCACTCGCTGAGAGCCATTACAGTTTAACTTAGACCAGAAGGGAAGACTACCCAGGCTGTAATTTTTACTAGAAGTTTATTCTATTATCAACCTTGCTGAAAACAAAATACTCTATGAAATCAACATCCGATTGCATAAAGCAAGCTGCTAGAAGATTGATTATGTCTGCTAATTTTGTTAAGCAATTTCAGTACCTCATTGGTAAGGCAGACAGCTTAGCCAGATGATAGCATAGCCACCTCCAAGGTCAGTTCTGCGCTGCTTATCTCTTAACATCTCGGGAACACCTCAGGATGAACAGCAAATCCCTGCAAGTGAAAAGCCTCCTCTGCCTCCCTACTTGCCTTCAGGAATTTCTTTTTCTCTCTCATCCCTGCTACAACATGTTCTCTGAATCCTTCCCTCCTGCCTCTTTCCAGCTGCCTCTGCGGGAAAGCTAAATAAAAGAAGTGATATGACATTTGCTCTGAGTAATCAGATTTATCATCTGTTCTGGAAAGGAATCCTGTAGTCTTGGGTCTGTCATTAGGAGAACCTTAGTCTCCCGCTTTTCCTCACAGTCTCTGACAAATAGGATAGCTGAAAAGATAGCACAAATGCACAGAGACCAGCAAGCTCAGTAAAAACCAGCTACTTCGCTATTCAGTCAAGGTGACTGGATCCTGCATGTGGTGGCGGTAAATAAAGCACATCAACAACTCTAGCAAATTCTTCACATCGCCCCGTGGGCTACTTTGTGTATCACTACAAATAAGCATTAAGGGATGGAGGCTGACATTTACTGGCATTTTAGGAGCAGCACAAATACACAGGAGGAAATGGAACGAATAGAGAGAATTGGAATTTGGGAGTATAATTTTCCCCCACTCTGCTTTGCTCATTATAATGCAAAAAAAGTAAGCTAGAAGAGAGAGCACAGCTGAATTAGGGAAACAAGACTCACCCACCCTCCCCCATTCCCCTACTCCACACAAACACCACAGGGCACCGAGGTGGGAGTGGGACAGAAAACGAAATCACAGCTCAAGGGAGCATCTTGTCTAACCTCTCCCTCCTCCCTCACAGAGAAACAAGAATGAAGAGATAAAGCCTAATCAAGAAAAGCTGCCTCTGACTTCCGTTCTCAATTCTCCTCTTCTGTCCTCCCAAAATAAAACTAGTTCTCAAATGTGCTCATGTGTCCAACATTAGCCCCCTTCTTCCTTCTTCAGAGCTTTGCAACTAACTCCTCAGCTGCCCTTGGGACCGACTGAAGCGGGACCTCAGACAGATGACTCTCAGCTACACCGCCCACTTAAAGTCCATCTTCTACTCTGTGTGACATAAAAAAATTCAACCTGAAGCATTTTTTTTTATGCAACAACCAGCAAATTATATATAAGCCATCTTTCTAATGCAAAGTACTTCTGTAACTGTAAAATGATGATCCATGCAGGAAACAAAGGAAATTGTGGATTGCGCAGATAAGACCATGTTAATAACCAAAGCTAAACTGGCATATTCTAAAATGGGTGGTCACCTCCAAGTTAGCCGTCTACAAGTGACAGTACCACTTCAAAATGAACCAACATATTTTTTCTTTTAGAAGTCTGTATTTGGAAAAAAAAAAAAAAAAAAAAGAAACACGGGGGAGAGGACACACACGGGACCGAACAGACAATGACATGACATACACAGGACACAAGAGCTTCTCATTTCTGTATGTCTTCTTTTTCTCATCAAGTGTCTTCATTCACAGCGAAAGAAATTATCTAAAATATATTCACATAACAGCAATTGATTTGTAACAGCCAATGGAACTAGAATTGCTGTGTGAAGCTTAACTCTAAACGGTTACAGTGGGTGTAATATCACTTTATCATCACTGAGTTAAACAAGTTCAATTTGTAACTACTCATGTACTGTACTGAACTGCTCCACCATCAGATGCTTCCAAGTAACACATTACATACTGCATAATTTATTTTTCTCATAACAGGTAATGTAATATTTATAGTAATCTTGTAGTCTATGCTAGAAAAATGCTGGAAAAATCACTTAATGTTACAGCACACAACACAAAGTTAGTCTATTTATAATTAAAAAAATGAAACACAGCTCTTGCTGGTCCTTTGGATTAGAAGGTGATTCCATGCATGTTACAGACACAAAACACACAGTTCCAATCTATCACTACGAAAAACCTCTAACCACTACGGAAACACCTCTTCATCATTTGCAGTAATTAAGAAAAACAGATTTTTAAACAAACTTGTTGAGATTTTCAGATTATTTTAGGAATTACAAATGAAGACGTAAGGCTATTTCATTCATTAAAGAACACTCCGAAATATATTTTTAAGGCACACCAAGTTTTTGTTAATTTATGTAACTGACTTCACCAAACAGTGTTTCGCTTTTCACATTGCAATGAGAGGTTTTTAAAGTATAATATTTGTCGTTTCTAACAGAAATTAAAAAGAAACCACACCAAAAAGCCTGTAAATAATAAACAACAGAATTCTTATTTGTCTGTTCAAAGAAAGAATAAAAAAATGCAATCTCATGTCACTTGATTCGGTGACTTCTTTCGTGAACAAAAAGTAACCATTTTAGGGAAGTTATGAGAGGAGGAAACAATCCTGGCTGTGAAGTAAGAATCAAGACTTTCAAACAGGCAAGGACTATTTTACTTGCTAAAAATCATATAACACTGTTTGCTGTAAAATAAGGGAGATTTGCGAGGAGTTAAAAAAAGGTGTTTTAAACCAAAGCTGTTAAAGAATATTTAAAAACAAAACAGAAACAAACGTGAAAATATACAACACTCCCTCAAGTATAAAAAGTGTCAAGGGGAATAACCATTTCCACAAAACCATGGAAAGGAATACCTCAACACCTCCCGTATCAGCAAAACCACTGTAGAGCATCTCAGTTCAGCTGAGTGACAAGTAATTGAGATTGTCCACTATTCAGAGCTGCCAGGCACAGCCTTCATACATAGTCAATAGAGGACAGATGCTAACACCTTCTTATCAATACCCAACAGCAGGTATGGCAACAGAACATGTGGGGACCTTCGCTGGTGTATTACATTGCTGCTTTCTTGATACACCACTCTACTGCTGCAGCCGGGTGCCAATGTGCCCTGCAGAGAGATTTTATGGGTTACTGTGCTGAAAGCCTGAATTTCATTTCCCTCTCCATCTGCTCATTAGCCAACCATATTCAGTGCCATCAGTATTGCCTTACCAGCTCACTCGGCTCCCCTGGATGTCTTAAAGGTTCAGTAAATCTAAAAATGGCTGATCAGGAGGAGGATTTAATAGGATCCCCCTACCTGGAACAGCACTCACTGTTTCCAGGAATTGCATAGGAATAAAATCTTCACTGTGAGAACAATTAAACATTGAAACATGTTGTCCAGAGAAGTGCTAGCATCTCCCTTGCTGGAAATATTCAAGACTCAGCTTTATAGGACCCCAGGTAACCAAATTAAGGCTCTACTTTGAGCAAGAGGTTGGTCCAGACCACCTCCACATGTCCCTTCCAACCAAGACTTTTCTCTGGTTGTGTACATCTAAGACAATCTCCTCAAGATGCCAGTTCCTTGGGGTAGACTCCAGTTCTACATCTAGTTCCCCATGTGTGGACAGCTGCTCATGCTTGGAAATACTCTGCAGCCTTGAGAAGGTGATGTGTGTTAAATCCTGCTGTGTTTTATCCAGCAGTATTCTGCCCTCCCCTAGCTCTAATGTTCACGGTGGATGCAATGGGCGGATTTGGATCTGAATGTTTCAAGGCAAAAGCTTTCACTCCGAAGCATCAAATATTGCCTGGAGATTGAATAGGGTGATTTTCTAGGCAAACAGTCTCATCTAACATGACAAAACTCACATTTACGATCATCATTCACAGCTCTCCTTCAACAGAAAAAAAAGCCACAATGATAAAAGTTGAAGAGATAAGATGGAAGGACTTTTCAGAAAGAGGATTTTATTATTTTGTAATTAGCATTATTAAAAGCTGGAGAATCCATTTTATACTACAGAGACCAGGAAAAGCTTATTGAAATAACAATCTTAGTATAGCTGTAAGAAAGCAATATTTATATTAGCGGTGGAGAACACAACACACTGAAATGAAATTTTATATTCAGCTTACTGCCTTAAAAATCCCACACAAATTTCGTCATTTTCATGAAAATACAGCTGCACAGAAATGTTCCTATTCCCTTCCACAGGGATTTGGATGTCATTAAGTTTTTTTCATCTTGATGTCTTGTTTTATTCTCTCAAATTAAGGGAGAAGACAACATGGGCATAGAATAAAATAAAAAGAGATTGTTTAATTACAGCAGACCTCCCTGAAAATGCAAGTTTCAACACAGAAAGGCACATTAGGGATAAAGTTCTCTCTCTTTCTACCTGAATGCATAACATGTTATCCAATACGTTGATTTCACTGCCATCCCAGTATATGTGTCATTTTACCCTGACAAGAAGTGATACATTAAAAATATTCCTCAGTAACAGCTGCTTTCATGAAGAAAAACAGTAAAGTAATCCTTCAAAGTGCTACTAGAAAGGGAAGAAAATTAACACTACTGAAAAGAAAAGTTTTGGCCATCTAATTGGTCTGTATATTGAAAGAGCAATTTCTAAATACATTATGAAAGTCAGTATGTGGCATATTTTTTTTTATGCAAGTTTCAAGTTAAATTTTGATCACCATGGTAAGTCACTAAGTATTATATGGACAAATACTTCGATCCGTGCCCAAAAATACCTTCTCACCAAAAATTTCTATGACCCATTGACTGGTTAGAAGAAATTACCATTTTTATTTTAGAAATGTATGAACTATGTAAGTTCACTAAGTAATTTAAAATGCCTTTGATTTTTTAATACTCTAATGCAAAAATAGTGCAAAAAGCCCCACTGTGTAATATGAGTCATTACTTTCCTGTAATAAACACTCCAACAAAACCAGGCACAAGTAACCATAGAAACAGGTGCGTATATTCCAGTGCCATGGTCTCTAACCTTCCCTGGCCCACAGGCAGTAACACCCAACTCGCAGCATGCTGCAGGCAACTTCGTATTTGTTTTCCTCATGATAATCAGTTGTAATTTTTTTTAATTTCCTGTGACTGGAAACAGCATCGGAGCGTTTCACTGGCAACATGATCCCAGAAGGCTGGGAACAGATGTCCTTGCGATGGACATACGTGCTTAGCAAAACAGCCACAGACAAACGCAAGAAAATGGTGAGACAGAAGAATCAACTTTTGTAGACTGAATGTCTTATTCAAATAATGGGTATCAATACTGTTTGCTATGAAATAATATTTAAAGCTATCAATCACAGCTGCCAACATCAAAATACTCCAGTATTTTTTAAAGTAAATTTTAAGCCCATTTGGAATAATATACTTTTTCCCAACAGAATAGCACAGCATCTGTGCTACACATCTAGGTTTCCAACAGCATTATACATAGTACAGAATTCTAATTTTTTAATACAGATATGTAAAATAATTTTTCATAAGGACAAATAATTTTCACTTTATAATCTCACGAAGTAGAGTCAAAGGGGAAACTCAAATCTTAAATAAACTGGGTCTTTTTTCATGTTTGCTCTGTGAGCTTTTTACTACCACAGGTAAGTAGTTTTCCCTTTCTATTTTTTCCCTCCACATAATTACACTCTGTTTAATCAAAGCATCTCATAATCTTCTCATCTTTGCCACTGATTCCACTGGTTATGCCTCTGCCCTCCAGGTCGAGGTTCTTGCTCCTGTTTGTGACTTGCGCATCCCCGAGACTGAGCTTTCACCACCAGGCATCACGAGCGCATCAGAGCATGCAGCCATGGGATGACAGGAGCCACATATTGTTTTACTACCTGACCTTTGAAAACAACATAAATTCCTGATCCTTAACTCATATGCCATGGGCTATACAGCATATCATTTCAGAATTTCCATCTTCTGTTTCCAGTCTGTAAAGCAACAGAAACTCCTCTGACAAAGTTACTAAAAGCTGGTGAGCCAGCTGACAGTGTTTCACCATAATTCACTTAATATTTCCATGATTTATAAGGATTAAACTAATTTTGTAATTTCTCTGTTCCTGTTAGCTGAAGGTGGAATGTTTACTATTAGAAGTATTGAAAAGAAGGCAAAACAGATACTTGTAATAAGGTACACTAAACAACAGCTCTATAATCCTTAACTCGAGACAAACTTCTGAATTCGGATGATTATGGAAGAAACTAATTTAAGCATAAATGAGTCAATGCCATAAGTGTTAAAGAAGAAGCTGGCATAAAGAAGAAGCTGTCTGTGTACTTTCTGTAGTGCCCACAGTCCACTGACAAAAAATCTGTAAGTAACGAGCCAGAGTAATTGCTCACGTGAGATACCTAAAGGCCAGGTGTTACCATCCAGCCTAGGTACTTCAAGCTTCCCTTTTAGTCAATGGAGAAAAACAAGACAAAGAAATTACCTTTTGGAAGAGACTACTTTAGACACAAACAACTAATTACAGACAATCGCAGGCCCTCAAATTAGCGCTGATGGATCCTACTAAACGTGTTTCCATTTTAAGCCCAAAAATCAATTTCGTGCGAGCAAAGATAAAAAAGCGTCAGAATATGCAAACGGACATCGGCTGCCACTGGAAACCGCTGCAGACTCCAGGTTATCACGGCAACCAGAGTATTTCATTACAGCATGAAAAGCCTGTCTCCACCTGATATTGCCTGCACTATAGGTGGAAAGTTCCTTATATTGACAGAGAACTGCATGTACAGAGTTAAGCCCACATGGCTCAGGTAAGGCTTCAACCTGCTCCGTCTTCACTCTCCTCTTGAGCAGACAGACAGCAAGTACAACAACCAAAGCACCTATCAGAAAAACGACGAGGAAAATGTGTTCTCCGCGCGCAGCCAATACTGCCTGGGAACACCCGATGAATGAAAGGCACTGATTTCAGCTACCTGGCCTTTAGTATGGGACAGAAGCAAAGAAAACGGCTCCCATCTATCTGTGACTGCGTCGGTAGAAGATTAAGCTGTGTTTCAGTTCCTGCACGAACTCACCGAGAGAGTGCTGAAAGCTCACGGTGCAACCGTTCACTGTAGCCCCTTGCAGGAGTACTGAAGTCAGTGAATAGCGCTCAGTGCTACTGAAATAAAGTCTGACAAATCCACTCACAACTACTTCCGTTAGTAAAAAAGTTCTACTGTGAATGTAATTGATTTAACAATGGGGGAAATGTCAAGGACCATTACTTCTGACTTTCTATAATCTCCTTCGTTAGCTGACGTGTCACAACTGCACAGTGAAAAGACATTTCTATTAAATTCAGTGCACTACTTGTGCTATATAAAAAAATTCTAATTTTCAGCATGATGATACAAAAATAAGTGTCAACTAGGCTTTTTTAAAAGACTGGAGAGAGAACTCTCACACTTTTTATTTTACAGTGTTACTCTTTTAACAAAGGAACAGGATAAACCATGCCTCCTTTTCACAACAGGATTTCAATGTAGGTTTTCTAATACCATCATGACTGTGATTAGAAGCCGCAATGAGGATGCAGTACAATGAAGACAATTTCACATATCCTCACAGTGTCCATGGAGTGAAACAATATCTATTCATCTCTCATCCCCTAAAGGCTGAATTTTCACCTGAGACATCTGTTACTTGGTTCCTTTTTGTTGTTGTGGATGTGAATTCTTTCCTATCACAGACACAGTTCCCTGAAAGTTTCTCAGATTTTGGCACATTTTCCTCTTTGGTTATTTTATTTTCTATAATGCCAACAGTGCAATTGTGTCTAATGCAAGCAATTTACCTGTAATATTCCTCTATCTCCTTATTCCATCTCCTAATACAAAAGCTGAAAGTAAAAACTTCTAATAAAGATAAGGTACCTTTAAGGTAAGGTATCCTTACCTTGCTCATACCCATGTGAGATGACCTTCAGAAGACACATCAATAGAAAGCAGAAAATAATTTTTGCATCACAGTGATTAAAAGACACAGAAAGTTCTCCCGTCACAGGTTAGGCTCCCTGCTTTCTTTCAGAAGTCGTCTGCTCATCTAATACCACGTTTTAGGCTTGAGAGTTATCTTTCATTTCTCTAACTCCACCCCACCTCCTTTTTTCAATGAGGAGATCATTTTGGAAACTTTCCTTGAATCAATGAACAGACCTATGTCAAGCACATACAGTCATGTTCAAAAGTGACATATGAGTGGGCACGTAAATGTGAGCTTTGATTCTGAGGGACTGCGAGTCTTGTCAGTTAGGTTACAAGTTGACTCATTAACTATTTCAACAGACGCAAACATTAGTTAATTCATGGTGCTCTCAGGAGCCTGCCAATCAATCAGGAAGTTACGCAGTAGACACAAACTGCATGTAATTGGGAGACCAATTTAAATCTTATTCAAGATACAGTGAAGGAGATTGATCTTCTTTCATTTAAGACTTAGTACTTCCTTGATGCAGCTGATTATAGCAGAGATCTTTCTGCTCCAAGGAGCCTGAGACATGAAAGAAATCAGAACCAAAGAGTCACTGAACTCTATTTACATTCTGGTAAATAAAGATCATGCAAACAAATCTAGGATCAATTGAAGAAAGTGGAATTCTGAACTGAAGAGATCATAAAAACACCAATGTCAAATTGAATTCAGTGATTTGCACTAAATTTATTACATTTTATACATCGTTATGTGGTGTGGTACTGTGCTGGCCAAAATTGACTATTTCTTAGAAGGCTGAAATTTCATTCATAAAACCAAAGTAGTATATTATGGTTGCACACAATTTTAATCTTTTAGATTCTTTATAGAAATATAACTCACCAGTAGCAGGCAGTAAAATCAAGATCATTTCAGCTAAATGTGGACGTTACAGTTTAATGAATCCAATGAATCAGGGGTTAGTTGCTTACCTAGACTTTGCCTATGTGTGCAAATCTTCATACTCTAGGTATTTTGGCCTAATAAAATATTACTTAGAGCATAAAAAAGTGATTGCCAAAGAAGTAAATGTATTCTGTGAGAGGTTAGTTGCTAACAAACCCATCACTGTTCATTCTACCAACATAAAAGAGATCCCTGACTTTTGCTAAATCACTGATACTACATTGCATTAATCAGCCATCCTGGTACCAGTGGGGCTTTGTGTTTCAGGATACTATGATTCAACCTCTAGCTGCTGAACAGACGTACTGAAGTATAGCTGGGGAAAACATTACACCATGAAGATGATATAAGTTAATGCATTTCCATCTTACATGAGAGAATCAAAAATAAAATTAAATTAAGTAATATCTTGCAACACCCCTGAATTATTGTTGGACGTTACATTTGGATTGGGAGACTTCTAAGTCCATGACAGTGATGGTTATTGTTTGTGCTCTATTGTCAACAATATTTAAAAATAGACATTTGATTTCATTCAATTAAAATAAAACACTCTTATTCCTAAAATCCACACTATCCTGGTGTCGTTAAATCTCATGGAAAATTTGTGTCACCACATAGCCTTTCCCCACATACTATGTTTTGATGTTCTAACAAGTCAAAGTCAAGAGGTCTCCTGGCCTTTATTCTTACCTTCAATCACCCCTGAAGCAGAGCTGTACTTTATATATAATGTTTCTAGGTCTAAGACAAAGAAATAATATCTATGTGGTAACGTTAAAAGAACCTCATTCATCGTTTTATTAAAATGGCCTTTTTTATTTTACACCCTTCACAGCTTTTTTAATGTGTAGAAAGTCCATGAAATTTACCATTAGTCTTTTTAATTTCTTTCAATTACATTTAAAGAGATCAGAATTTTTAATGTCTAAAACATTAGGTCTTTTTAGGATGCATATGTAACAAAATTTTGTAGACATCTGCTAACATGCTTCATAAGCTATTCCTACAAAAATATTGACGTGCCTAAGTCACATCATCCATTAATTCATGTGCTACTCTGCAGAACAGAATTTGCAATGCTTTGAAATCATTAAAATGTGTGAGCTACATAGAAAGGTCGCAGAAAAAATACATAACTATGAAAACCTACATATCTAGGAGTGCAATACTTTTTTAAAAATAACATTAAAATATTGCTGTACTTATTGCAGCATATTTTCATGACTGAAATCCATATTTGAAATTATTTGCTCATAAAAACTTAATAGGTTAAACGTAAATCAAAATAGTAAGCCACGACTGTTTCTCTTATAACTAGTTGAATAACTTGCTTGATGAAATAAATAACACCTACCTTTTAGTGTCATCAAGTTGTGACCAGGTAGTATCCATGAAAGTCATTCTCTAGTCAGTGTTGTTAAATATCTACTGACTTCACCTATTTGAAATAGATTTAATACTGTGTACACAGTATTTTCCTAAGCTACTCTATCATTACACAGTGAGCTCTAGCACACACCATCATTGTTCAATTGAGGAGACAATTTAAAATACAAGCATAAAAATATGTTGTAAGAAACGAACTGACTTGGTTTAATTCTCTATCTCATATAAAACTTAACAAACCATTACAAGTCGTCTTACTGTACTGTACAAACATTTTATATAATGCGGCCAGCCAAGGTTAGGCAGACTGTCCTAGAATTTTGTATTTTAAAAAACCTCAATCAGTAAGAAATTATAGCCTGCATTTAATTTTTCAGAGATGAGTTTCAAGGTAAAGACAGACATATTATTAGCATTAGTTCACTTGTTCATGACAAGTAACAATAGCCTGCAATACAAAAACCAGTAATACGACCATCATATCACAAGCCTTTCAGTACTTTCTTCCCAGGTAGTGCCTATATACTGAATACAATCCATTAGACTGCACATTTATACTCATTTCAATTCTTCCAGAGGAGTCAATCTATCATAACACCTATTAGAAGCAAACAGTGTATGATAGCAATAAGGAATATCAATATACTGTTTTGAAAACAAAAGGACCTACGACCCTGTAGTAGATATGTCCTATACTGTCATCTTCTGGTTTCTTTAATATTTGTATTTTGTGCTCCTTGCCAAAACAAGCCAGCATCTATTTTCTTTGTAGGTGGTGGGTATCAATATGAGCAGTGCCCTTGTAATTCAGAGAGTCCTCTGTATCGATTGTCTTTGCAAGTGGAACAAGCAACGAACAACACTCACAAGGCATAGACGGCCCAGATTTTGAACAGATTTTACTATCATAGCAGCAATCACTTCAGAAGGAAACGTAAGCAGTAAAAGGCACAATGTCACAGCAACATTTCAGTTTAACTTTCCTTCTGGGGTAACAAAATACTTGGATGGATGCATCACTTTATTTTGTCACTGAGTTTACACAGGCAGAAGGGAAACTTACAGACAAAAGCCTGGGATTTTCAGAAACTGCCTTCCTCTTCTAAAAACCCCTGGGAACCAAAGGAAGCAAATTTCTCATTTGTCCTCAGAAGGTGTTAATTAGACATGACTTAACATTTTCAAAATCTTTTTAGCTCAGCTATACTTACGTTGGTATTAATTGGGACTTAAGTGGATGGTGCCCACCTTCTCCATAAATTAGATTTCTCTCTGGACTAAAATTTTGCATTAATCATGGTTCAAAAGTTTATTAGCGTGTCAACCCCTGAGGCCTTTTACAGAAGTACTGATTTATGGTAAAGTTCAACAGAACCATATGGCAATACATTTACTGATCACTAAAAGTCTTGAATGAACTCAAATTAGGACTACAGTTCAAGAACAAATTTCTTTATATAAAGATGTTTCATATACAAACATCTTTAATAAATGCTAATAGGTTTCTAAACCATGCCTTATTTTACTTTGATTGCCACTATCTTTGGAAGTCTGTGGATCACTATGTTCCTGGCAGAGTTATAATACTTGACTAATATTTTCCTTAGAATCCAAAGAGTAAGTCAAACAGTTGACTAAAAAAGGATTATTCATTATTTAGCATTCAAAGAAACAATTTTATAACATATTTAACAGCTGATTTAACAGATGAAAAACATGCTAATCCAGTTCTGACATTGTTTTATGAAAGTCGCTATACGTGACACAAGCCCATACCCTTTTCCTACAGTTTTCTCTTATTCACGAGTAATGTGGAGGCACCAGGTTCAGTGAAGCCATCCTTCCCCTTTATTCAGCAGTTGTGAGACCACATCCTAAAGCCTAATTTTGAAATGAGTGCAGTTCTGGGCTCCCCAGTAGTACAGAGACTACATAGACATAATGGACCGTGTAGAGGGC
Source organism: Charadrius vociferus (assembly GCF_000708025.1). Classification (NCBI taxonomy): domain Eukaryota; kingdom Metazoa; phylum Chordata; class Aves; order Charadriiformes; family Charadriidae; genus Charadrius; species Charadrius vociferus. The sequence continues at coordinate 140,520 of NW_009646412.1, forward strand.
TGCCAAAAAGGTCAGAAGGCGGAGCACATGACATAGGCGGGCAGAGTGAGAGACATGGGTCTGTTCAGCCAGAAAAGAAGGCAAAGGGGAGACCTTGTTGCTGTCTACAACTGCCTCATTGGAGGATACAGTGAAGATGGAGACAAACTCTTCTTGGAAGTGCATAGTGGTAAGACAGGGCACAAGTTGGAGAATAGAAAATTCTGATTAAACTTTAAGGAAAAAAAAATTTTGGACGAGGTTGGTCAAGCACTGGAACAGGCTACCTAGAGAGCTTGTGGAATCTATCCTTGGAGGAGTCTGAGATTCACCTGGACAACCCAAGCCATGGGCAACTTCATCTAACTGGACCTGCTTTGGGCAGCAGGTCAGACTAGATGACCTCGGGAGGTCCCTTCCAATCTAAGTTATTCTATGACTCTATGAAGAGTGCCAATGAAAGCACTTCAGTGTAACTGTATTCACTGATGAATGCTACAAGCCATGAAGCTGTAAGCAAATGCTCAGTTGTTAAAATAACAATAAATACAGCCATTTTCTACTTAAACAATCTAGCTTTGCGTAACAGTGGTTATGTCTATTCTACCGTATTTAAATGAAGACTAAAATGTCAGTGTGCAAATGAAATAATCTGTGTTGTCATCTATACATACATAACGTGATTTAAGGCAATGGAACCAACTCCAGAGAGCTATTCATTCTGTGTGGAGAGACTCATCAGACACGCTTCAAAGGTAAGTTCATCATATGATGCTCAAAGATAGGTTCATATATGAAGAGTGGCTAAGGACACTGCCTTTGTCTAGGTTGGAGAAAAGGATGCTGAGGGGCGACCTCATCACTCTCTACAGCTTCCTGAGGAGGGGAAGTGGAGAGGAATGTGCTGATCTCTTCTCCCTGGTACCCAGTATGAGGACACATGGAATGGTTCAAAGCTGCGCCAGGGGAAATTTAGACTGGACATTAGGAAGCATTTCTTTACCGAGAGGGTGGTCAGACACTGGAACAGGCATCCTAGAGAGGTGGTCGATGCCCCAAGCCTGTCAGTGTTAAGGAGGCATTTGGACAATGCCCTTAACAACATGCTTTAACTTTTTGGTCGGCCCTGAAGTGGTCAGGCAGTTGGACTAGATGACCAATGTAGGTCCCTTCCAACTATTCTACTCTATTCTATGCTATGCTATGCTATGCTATGCTATGCTACACTATGCTATTCTATATCCACAAACCCACAAATTTAAACAGCACAGTGAAAGATGTTTAGATTATGCAGGAACGTATTATTCATAGCCCCCAGGTGTCGACTGTGAGTGAAGTTGGTATTTCCATACACAAAGGCTGAGAAATCAAGCTTTGTACAAAAGTCACACTGTTGGCCACCCCTCCCTCTCTCTGCATCTATGTGCTCATTACATTGCAAAGTCTGTACTGGTTGCAATAGTAACTTGTTACTCCCATGCTGTTCAAATGTGCATGCTGGTCCCCATTCATGACCCTATGTCCTCATCTTCACATGCTTAACAGATGTCTCTGAATAAGAAAATATAGGTAGTGGCCAGAAATAGCACTTCACAAAGGATTACTCTAGCCTTACACAACCCATGAATATTTTCTCAGAATCATCTTCAGTAATTTTCTTAGTGTTAATATTGATGAGACTTTAACTCTTACTATTAATATTCATGAAGTACGATAACATAATAGCTTAGTTTGGCAGCAAACAAAAAATGCTATCTGCAAACTCAGAACGAAGTGAAGAGCTAAATACAACCTCAGATGGCTCTGGAGTCACTAGATCTTTCAGGAGTGAAAGGGAAGGATAACACACGGATTATCTATTCTGTGCAACAGTGACATAGTTGTACCATCAATAAGGTCTGCAGATGGATTGTTGTATATGTAAACTGAATTTGTATCATTTTGTAGAAGACTGGAAACTATCAGTAAAATAATGCTACAAAATAATGATTACCAAAAAATTTTCCAGTTTTACATTCTCCAATATCCTATCTACTTATACAAATTAGTGCAGCAACAACAGTAAATATATAACAGAAGTATTTGTTTACCAACATGCATTACATTAAGGAAAAAATTCAGTAAAGCAAGGTAACTTTCTCATTTAGCTCACAGCAAGACATGTTCTTATTTAAATAAAGTAACCACACAACAACACATCCAATCTTCTGAAATAAAAATCAAAGTTCTAAATCCATATATGGATCTCTAGACATTTACAAAATATTCTTGCTAATGTATATGTAGCTTGTTTTTCCTTTCATTCTTTATATTAATACAATGAAACTACTTATTTCTTAGCAGGATACCATTATTATGAATGTTGGTATTATATTGGGGGGGGGATTAAATGTGCAGTAAAGCTGCATCTGTGTCAATCTGCCTTTTCAGTTTATATACCACGGTATTGCCTGCAGTTAAAAACAATCATAGCAAAAAGAGCTGAGAAATTAAAAAAAAAAAGATCAAATGTCACCAGCATATATCCAGATTATTTTCTTAAGCACATGTCGAATACTGTTTAAATGCTTACCTTAACTATCCCACGGATATGCATTTTTGCTATCATCTCTGCAGTGTAAAGAAACATCAACAGAGTATCAAGAGCAAATGTCACATATTGGAGAGGAGGATAATGCTCAAAGGTCTTTGGAGTGTTCATACAAACAGAAATAACACTGATGATGGCACAGATTCGTAGTAAAGAGTGTACCCACTGCAAAAAAAAAAAACACCACCAAAACAAAACAAACAAATAAACAGGACAATAGGAGATTGCATTGATGTTCAAAAAAAGTTCAAATATTTAGCTTCATCCAAAAATAAGCACTCCTGATTTTATTTTTATTTACACACACACACATATATGGGCATATATACACAGATATAATTTTATTAGTTAATTTGGGAGATTGCGTAATTCAGAAACTAAGAATTAAGAGACAGGAAACAGAGTTAGGATTCTATCATTTCTACTTTGCAGCTTTTGTAATCCCGTTTCTTTTCAAATGGCAACTTGTCGCATTTATGTGCAGACAATATGTGGAATTAGTTGATGTTATAAATTGGGTGAATACATTAAATGAAAATATCTGTGGAAAATTTTAGTTCCACATTTAGATGAACTGATTTTTAAATCAGGTTACAATTCCAAAAATTACCTAAGAGGCATGAGGATTAAAAGCATCCTTCCATTTATGAAAAGAATAAATGTAAAAGAGACCATGTCACAGAAAGCTGCTTCTTAATACCAGGATTCACTTTTGTTTCAAACAACTTTTGTTGCTATAAGAGACCAGGTCCTTCCTCTGACTACTTAGGTCTCAGTCTCATAATCATTAAGGCTGATATTCAGTGCCAGTCACAGCAGGAGGTCTAACAAAAAAGCAGAATGTATCAACACAAGGGTTTAAGGTTGGATTTTTTTCTTTTAAATCAAAACACCATTGAAACATCTTTAAGCCAGACAAGTGTAATGAATCAGAGTTGCTAAGGCTCTATCTATCAAAACAAGAAGAAGAATATAAGACGCTTCAGCAAGAAAAAAAAAAATCCAAACAAAAAACACTTAAGGAAGTGTACTTATAGTGATTTTTCATCTGAGGAAAAATTCTACACTCATTTACACCAGCTCAGACCTTTTGATATCAAGAAGACTTAAGAACACTCACCTAATTTAATACTCACTGCATGCCCACCTAAGTGTAATGATATTTGACCTGAATTGAATAGCTCTATCATTTGCATACTCTGAGCCCAAATTAATAATTTGGAAGTGGAAGGCAAGTGATGAACAATCATTTATGTACCTTTAATACCCACTTCGTTTTAAACTTTGTTTCAAATGAAAAATTTAACATAAATATTAAAGTGTGACTGATATAAAAAACTTGTCTGCCCCAGTAAAATGTTGATATTATACATGCTAAGCAATATAAAACTAGTCCATCAGCATGATAAGAAAAAAATTATTTCATCAAAAAGCCATGTACTGTGTGCTGAAAAACATAAATAAATAATAAATAACCCAGTCATAACCCAATACATATTTCTGCAATGACATTTTGAGCTTATTACAGCAGTCAATTCGAAAATTCTATTTAAGATTATTTAGCATGAATTAATATACAGGTTTTGTCTTGTAAATGATTTAGGTGTTAAAACTCAACAGCAAAGATGAAGGGATCTAGCATCCATACCCCAAATCAGATGGCAGTTCCATTAAATGAATGTAATGCTAACAACATGTATTATTTCAGAATATTTGACTTTTAGAAGGTAAAAATTTATACACTACTTTAAGAGAAAAGCGAAAATGCCTTCTCTGCAAAAGTACGTATCATTCAACATATAGAAATCTCGGATGCACATTGACTGCTGAATAAACAGTTTAATCATAGTAACCATATTTACATGGTAAAGGCATTTTCTTAATAGTGCACATTCTATTAATAACTCCATTCCCAAAGAAGCTTTCCCCAGTTTCAAGTTGCCAGACACTTTTACACCTGTCTATTATTGCTTAGGGCAGGTTGTAGTTCAAATGATACTAGAAAAATGTGAGCTGTACTTCAAAATAACCAGTCAAAATACACTTTTATATTAATAAATGATGTAAAAGGAGAGATTGGAAAGTCAAAAGGAGAACTTTTTTTTTTATGTTAGCTGACTGCTGGCTACCACTTTAGCAACGCTCCTTTTGACATCCTTTTCAAAAAGTCATTTTATGAACTTCTTATTTCAATAAACACATTAGGAACCAGAGACATTGAAAGGATGGCTGTTTAAAAAACAATCAGTAGATTAACTGGTTGGCAAACACTGCTTGATCATCCCCATCAGTCTGCAAAAACCAAAAGAAACCTTTTTATTTAGTTTCGGACTTTTTGCAAAAAATGAACTAGTAGATTATCAACTGTAGCTCAATACTTGTTTCTGACAAATATCTATTTCAGAATGTGGAATTCATATTTCAACAATACAAGCTACATTTAACTTTAAATTAGTAACTACAGAAAGAAATACCTACTGGTTTGTTAATCCACAGAATATCTGCATTGTCTGACAAAGATTCATCAGGACCGAAATCTGTAACTGGCTGGGCTTCCACCCTTGAACTTTGTTTCCTTTTTAGCATCCTGAAGTTAACTTCTGTTGTACATAATCATGAAACCTCCTTGGGGAGAAAAAAAGACATCAATTCACTAAAACCATTTTATAATGCATTTTGAACAGTTTTATAGATATCCTAAAGCGTTTTGTTTTCATGCAAACTGCTTTTGTACTTACTGATTAACAGGATCTTCATTTTATTAAAAAGCTTTGCCTATATAAATCACTGACATGACTCTTGTTAGTTTACAAAAATTTACATAAAGGTATGCAATGCAAACAATTACCAGAAACTTAGCAACACAGGCAGAAAAATTGTACCAATATGCAAAGAATGCTATTGCTGTGAACTTAAACCCAGAGTAATCATTGGATGGATTTGACCGGGAGCCATTTAATTTAATAGTGACATTTCCATTTATTACACTAGGCTAAGACAAAGCCCAACAAGCCAAAGGCAAACAGGCAATGTTAAGCAGCCAACAGATGTTAATGTTCTTTACTGAAATCAGAAAAGCCTTTTTATTATATACTACTATTAACATGTATTTTTCTAACTTTTTTTTTTATGTTAGCAATTATCTATCCAAGAGCCAGACAGCTGGCTGTCTCTGGGGTTTGTGTTGGCACATGGGAACGCTGAGGAAAAGGTGTCATTTCCACAAGGTCATGCTGAGCCTGGACATTCCTGTGTGGGTGGCACAGATTGAGCCTTCTACATGCTCAGCAATGTGAGTCGCAACTAGTGGACACACCATGAGAGCAGAAAGGTGGGCTAGATGTTACTATTGCCTTTCCCGCAGACACAGATCCCAAAAACATGAAGAAGATACGCTCTCCTAAGGAGGAACAGTCTGCCCAGTTGAGGGCGCAGCACTGGCACAAGAGCTATCATTCAGGAAATACAATCCCTTAGGGACTTTTTTTCAGGAAAGTGAAGGAGAAGGAGAAAGCTAGATCTTGGAACCTTGTTCTGTACCTTTAGTCTGGATCAAGCGTGGTTTGTAGGTGACACTAAACTTTTGAAAAGTTTGTCAAAGCTAGTATAAAATAGAATCATAGAATGGACTGGAAGGGACCTTTAAAGAACCTCTAATCCAATCCCCACGTCGTGGGCAGGGACATCTTTCACTAGAACAAGTTGCTCAAAGCCCCGTCCAACCTGACCTTGAACATTTTCAGTGATGGGGCATCCTCAACTTCTCTGGGCAGCCTGTTCCAGTACCTCACCACCCTCATCGTAGAGAATTTCTTCCTTATGTCCAACCTAAATCTTTCAGTTTAAAACTGTTGCCCCCTTCTCCTGTCACTACAAGCCCTGGTAATTACAGGCACAAGTATCACAGCGATGACTGCACCATGAATGCAAGAGACACCATCCTCGATTAGCTGAAGGAACCAGTGGGCTCAGGGCGGCAGAAGTACCCACGTGCTGGGTCACAGCTAGCCTTTTCACCACACAGGCTGCTGCTTCATATCCATACACTATGCCTCTGTACATCATTGGCTGTCTCTTCTTTTAGCTATTATGGCAAACATAACCTATTAATCTTCTTCCAAGTCCCTCAGAGTCTACTCCTACTCTATTTTCTCTCTTTCAGATTGAAGAGGTCAGCTTCTGTCTCTGTAATTCCCTTGCTACATTTTCAGAAGAGTGTTTTTGTGGTTTCTCCCATAATGTCTCTCCACACATGACAAGCTCCCTACATGAGCTCCCTGCAAGCTTCTACAAAGTTTTTTCCAGTACCTTCTTTTGTATCTGTCAGTAAACTAACACTCCTGATCATGATGACTGTGCCATCAGTACAACCCTGTGTTTTCCTGCCTATACCTGCCTATCTCATATCTCCTGTCTAATATTTAAAAATCAAGACTGAATCATTGGTCTATCTTTGTATAGAGCATAAAGCAACAGGGTCAAGGTCTTCGACTGATGCTCCCAGCTGGAAGACCTGACATTATGCAATAATTGATTTTTTAAACTAAACAGAAATTATAAAAAGGCACAAAATATGGGACAACTTCTGACAGCTTTATGTTGGTCAGTCACAGCAAACTTAGCACAAGTGAAACTGCTAAGCTGTCACTAAAAATATACAAGTATTGTAAAAGGAACATTATAAATTAAGTCTTTCTCTAACAAATGAAGAAAAGAAGACCAAAATAATATGCATGCAAGTTGTACGTTCTCTTAATCCTCATGCTCAAGCTTCATGCTCCGACTTCTTTCTTATAACTGAATTCACTACTTCCTCCTCTTAGCAATTTTTCCTGCTTTCTCCTATTTATTTCTACGCCTAACGTATTGACCTATTTTCTCTGCTTGGACCAAAGCACAACTAGAAACGCTTGAAGCCTCAGAGATGTTGGTGTACTTTTTGAGGTCATGAAGCCTTAAAATGGCTACATTTAGCCCAGTGATAAGAAATTTACTGCAATGTCTTGAGAGTTGCATATCTTAAGAACTTCGGAGAAAAAAAGATGCTTTCTAAACATCTCTTGCAAATGTGTTTCTTTGGAAACTGTTACTCAAAAGTGAATTAGCAAAATAATCTTTTTATGTTTACCATTTCTGGTAAAGGCTATGACAGTACCCCTAGTACTCCTATCTATCCATAAGATAAGTACAATCAACAATTATGAGAAAAGGTTCAGGATATGAAACACTGACAAGCCATTACTGATCTTTTTTTAAATAAATGACACTCTAAATAACAAGCTATGGCCACGTGGGGAAAAAAGTAGATAATTACCAACTGGCTATAGAGACGTTCTGGGTTTCTTATGCTTTTCGCAGTATTACTTACTTATACATCTGATGTGTAGGAAGACTAGCCATATCCTTCTAATGAAATTCCCATTTACCCTTTTACCCAATGCCTCTTCTTTTTTCTTTTTTAATTGATCTGGGCACAGAAAATAACATGAACTTTATATGTCCATAATGGATTCAGTTCACATACCTAAATGTTGTGACTAAAGAGATCAGAATTCTTTTTTTTAAGAGGAGGCCCTGAATAAACAAATCGTCATGTATATAAATCCAATGGAAAGGGGGAAACGTTTATGGGATCTAAGAACTAGCTTGTTTCTTTCACTTGAAATGAGCAGAAATGCCCACAGAAAATGCAGAATAAAGACCACAAGCCAAGAATCTTCTGGAAACGGTCTTCAGCAAGATTATTCAAAGTATAGCACAGTTGCTCTCAAGCCGTTATGCAATTTTTTGTTGTAGTTCTCACTACTTTTATTTTTCCAGGGAACACACGGGCTTTTACATATGTCTGTTACTGTAGAGCAACACAAAGCCCAGTGCAGCCCCAGGACTCTGCCATGTGTGTAAAGAATTTTAACTCTTGGATTACAATCCCTTTTGCACCTGTTTCTACACAGGGGAACCAGCTGAAAGACGAAGAGGAGGAAGGGAGCTGTGCACCAGCTCCTTCCAGCACGTGACACGCAGTGAGCACCACACCAAGCTGTGCTAATGGGGAGGCTGTAGTCGTCCCTAACCCCGACTACAAAACCACCCCTGCAGTTCCCACATTGATTCCGACACACATCATTAAGTCTTTCTTTGATCACAACCTGTTATTAACATGAAAGGCTTAATACATTCTCTAGGACATATTTCTAGCTCCAGAGTTTTTAAGAAATATTGGGTGCAGGGCAAAGACAGGTTTTGAGGCAGGAAAATATCATGGAGTGTTGTGGCTACATCCGTTTCACACTTCTTTGCGGTATTTTCTTTACAGTAGTAATGAAAATCCACAGCGCAGGTGTCAACCTTCTCAGAGAGGAATATAGTGTCTTTGCTTTTAAATGTCTCCCCTATTTTTAGAAGCAAAGACAAATTAAAGGAAGAAAACTAAACAGGAAATTACTCACATACTCTTGAGCCCCTTCAGATTCATTTTTTCAGCCTTTTCTCTCCCGCTCTCTCCCTGAACTCGCATGTATATTCAGCAACCACTACACTGTCTAAACCACCACCACCCACCAAATTTTCAGCTTCTGCTGAAATCAAAGTATACTAGCACATTAGTTGGTCAACTTAAGACCCACTGTGCACTTGGGGAAAAAAAATCTGAAGAAGGTCTAATCCCAGTTTGTGATATCCACACTAACCAGATGACAATCCTGCTGATGGACATTTGCGCTTCCTACAAAAATCAAAAGACAAATTGAAAAACGTAGTTGATCCTACACAACACCAAAAGCTAAGAAATCTGTGTCTCATTTATGAAGCAAGCTCACTGTATACAGCATAATCTGCTCAAGAAATCTCTATCACAAAATCTCTATCATAAAGTCAGGAAAACATGATTATAAATGCTGTGGTAGACAAGAAAGCAATCGAAAAAATGACTTCACGGAAAAATTAATAGGAAAATAAAGCAGATATTCCTACCTACAACTTATGGAAGGAGTTTAAAAATCAGAATCAACAATATCTGGCTTCCAACATTCTTCTTTCTCAGTCTATTGACCGTCACCTGAGATCATGTGGGCACTGCCTGAAGGTCCTACCAGGGCTGGCCACCTACAAGCACTCTCTTCAATACCAATTCTCTTTGAAAATGTCAACTCCCCTTCCATCTCCTCCCAGAGCTGGGACACACAAAGTGGCACATACACTCCTAAGAGAATAATTACTTTTGAACCTTTTACTACCTGTGAAAGCTAAAATGGGTGACAGGAAGAGGACGTGAACACCCATACACGTAACATGATGACAAAACCCCATTTCCATACAATACATTAAAAAAACCCCAAAACTAAGGTAACTAAGGCTACCTTAAGAAGAAATTGCTCTTAACTGTAGCATGCATTATACAGTTATAGGAAAAATATAAGTTCTCATTCTTTCATCTCAATAGCCTTCTTCTTTCCCTCTTAGGAAATTGTCACCTGCTCCCTCCATCCCCACATTCTTCCATCCCTGCTTTTGGGTGCAATTACAGTTGAACAGCATTTTTCATGTACCAAAATATTTGAAGTAAGCAAGTTATACTCATGACATTGGAGATATACTTAATTTTAGAAGGGTAAAGACAGAATTCTAGTTGATAGAATCATATGGCACGCACCACTAAGGATGTTACTAACTCATAATTAGTTTCAAGGAAAAACTTATTTCAGTACTTTTTTCTATCTGTGTGGTATTGTTACTGCATCTGATAAAATGTCCTGAAAGGTCTCTTCATTATTTTGAACACAGTATACTGCTAACACCTGAACAAACTTCGGTATTTATTAAAACCAAACAGGATTCCTCACAAAGAAGGTATACTGAAGGTAATATCCTAAAAATCAGCTACATTCACATTTTCAAGTCATTTGGATACCAGTAGGAAAGAACACCTGGTACTTACTGACAGGGCCCCAGACCAAAAATATCTGACTGATGTTCATGGATCGAGGAAGGTTTAACCTTAGGGCTGCCAGTGTAAGAACATCTAGTCTGAAAAGAGACAGGTATCCCTCCAACATGTTGGCTGTTGGCATGACTGGACAACAGGACAGCTTTCCAAGCCCTACAATTTAAATATACCCTTAGACATTACACTGTCATAATTGTTGATAAAATGCCAAAATTTAATGATGGCCACTGAAGGCACAGTAATTATATGTAGAGAATATACTGATGGCAATATATTGCCTTTATGGATATATAACATGGTTTAACAGCTAGGTTACTTCAAAAGTTCATTTTGACTGTGGGCCACCTACCCACCACTGGCTGCCCTAAGATTAGTCTACTGCAATGTAGTAATGAAATCCTTACGAGCCCATAGGCTGACAAAGACATGCAGCAACACGCTTAGTAAGAGTCATGCTGGGAAAAGTACAAGAGTGGTATTCCAGGATTTGCTTTTGCGGCCTACTCATCTCCGGGTCAAAATTGTGTTGCAGCCCTCTGCAAAAGCAAGGGTCAGGTAGAAGCAGGTCATTCTTCGCACAGATTCAGGGAGCAACCCGTCCTCTCTCTAAAATAACCCAGTAACCTGCTATGAATACTGCAGATCTATTTTTCAGAGTTTTAAAGAAAGGATAGAGGGCATCCTTCCCAGAATGATGCAGGGGTGGAAAGAAGCTTCTCTGTAGGCAGACGGCTGGCAGCATGCCTGCTTAAGCGATTATTTTAATATTGCTGGGATTTTGTTGAACCACTAATTACATGTTAGTGTGCCTAGAACCTTGTATACACATCTTTTCATAATTTAAATTGAAATACATTAAAAATTAAAATAAATAGTGGTTATATTCTTTTAGCATTGTTACAATTTTTGCTAAAATAATTATTTAAGAAATTTGAATGTTCTAGATCATCTTCCCTTCCCAAATTCTTCCCTTTCCATCATTTAAGGAATCATCAGCAAAATATTTAACACCTATATATTTTAAACTTAAAACCCTGAAAACAAAATTAGGACTCTTCCTTCTTATCCTCTTCTCTTTCCTTTAAAACAAACACATCAACATTTGATATGCATTCTCATTGCTGCAGGGCAATTCCTAGAAGTTGCAGTCATAACCTGTCGTACTGTACTACCATCTTCATAAAAACAATGATTGAATGTAATGTCCCAGGAAGAAAAGGCCAAACCCAAAGGCTTTATTTTGCGGAAAAAAAAAAATAAATTGAAAACTAAGACCATAGAATCATAAGCTAACTCGGGTTGGAAGGACCTCAGGAGGTCTCTAGTCCAATCTCCTCTCAAGCAGGGTCAACTCTGGTGTCAGACCAGGCTATTGCAGTTTACTCAGGCTACTCCAATCTGGTCTTGAAAACCTCCAATGATGGAGACTGCACAATTTCTTTGAGCATCTTGTTCCACTGCTTGATTGTCCTCATGGTGGAGGAAAAAAAAAAAAAAAGATCTATGAAAGATGAAAATACCACAGAAAATAAAGAAAGGGAAAAGAAAAAGAAATTACTTAGTAGAACCAAGGCAATTTGCAACCATAGTCTAGAATTGGTATCTCCCGAAGCAAGACATTTATCAGTACTTAACTGATACAGGAAACTTCATATGAAATAAAAGAGGCTATGGAGGTAAAGAAAGGGAGAAGAGAAAAAGACTGAAAGGGAAATAAAATATGATTCACTCATAAGCCCCATATTAGGCTGACTTCACTCTTTACCTCCAAAAAGATTTCATGATCAAAATCTACAGGACATCCAAGTCATTTTCCAACCATGGAAGTATTCTATCAGTAACACAGTAAAAATAATTTGTGAATGCAACACCCCTATTTTACTTATAAACATATCAAAAATCTTGTTTTCAACTGCCTGAATTCCTAAATACCTAGCAAGGTGGGGAGGAAACCCAAATCCCCAGAAGCCATTAACAGTTCTTGCTCATCATAAGATACTCATGCCTTAAGAAGACATTCTTATCCGTGAAAATCCAAGATTCCCCACCTGTTCCAGAGCCTGGTCCAGTAGTCCATTACTCCCTACAACACAGCTTGATACTACTCATCCACTGTGGTGAAGGTTTAAGACCTCTGTGACTCAACACCTGAGTTTGGATGAATGCCACATAGGTCTACATAGTGTACATAGTACCAGCAATGTCCAGAAGCTGAAGTAAGTCAAAACAAAGTAAGCTGCATTTCCAGGAGGTATAGCTTAAATGGGAATGAACTGTGATGGACCGAATTTCAGATTAAAATAAAAGAGATGCACCAAACCAAAAGACTATGGGTCTACATTTCTGAAGTACAAATGACATGCTGATTGTTATGGGTTTAAAATTTCATTTTAAAACACAGTACTGAGTTCAAACAGTTAAACAAAAATTCCTCAACTGTTCCTAAAAGTCTCCAAAGGTATATGCATGAACTTGCAGAGAGCTGAAGTCTAACAGCCAGAGAGACCAACACAAAGAAATGAAATTTTTTTCTCCCTCCAATTAAGTTTCTTAACTTTGTGATTTATGCAGCAAAACTTAGTTTACTGTTAATATGTATTGTTTCTCTGTTGGTCACTTAGAGGGCAGGTGGGATGAGGCTGCTGTGGAAGGAAATGAAAAGAGAAAGAGACAATCAAATGAAACAGGAAATTGAAGATGCTTAAGACAAAAAAACCCAAAAGACTCAAATAGCATTTAGTTATGAATTTTCTCACTCTGAATTATTTCCCTTATGAGTGACTCAGAAAGCAACAACGGGTAACCGACCAAATCACAGCGGACTTAAAAGATACATCTGCATATAACGGCCGCCAGAAACCTCCATCCTTCCTAGAAACGTGTCTCTGACATCAGCGGGAGTGCTAAAACAAACAGATGTCAACAACAACAGAAAAACGTTAAGCACCTCTCTCCCCACTCAACCAACAGCTTTGAGACCCCTGAAACTGCACATGAAAGCGACTGACTGACTTCAGGCCTAGGTACCTCGCCCTCTCCGACCACCCCAACCCCGCAGCCACCAGCCCCTGTGAACCAGGTAAAAACCTCCCCTCGGGGGAGCAGCTCCCCACAGCCCATGCTCTTCCCGCCCCGGCCCCCATCCACAACCACCCCCTTAAATTAGCGCACCCCCGGCCTATGCTGAACGACGAGGCCTGTTGGCCCTGCTCTGCCTCCGTTAACGAACTGAGGCACATTTTCGCCCCCACTGAGGGATGTCGTGGCGCGGCGGGGGCAGCAGGCCCCGAAGCCGGCCCGGAGCTCCCCTTCCCACCGGGGGGGAAGTCCGGTAGGGGCGGGCGATGAGGAGTCCTCCCCCCGCGCCCCTTCCCCCTTTTCCCCACTTCCCCAACCCCTCCCGCCGAGCCGGCCAGGCCTCTCGCCGCGCCCGGCCCC
>NW_009646412.1:155454-164711 GCF_000708025.1 Charadrius vociferus
GGGGGCGACGAAGCGAGGAGGAGCCCACGGGAATTCGTGACCCCCGCGGAGGGTGAACGGGCACCGCAACACATCGGTAGGGTTTCAGTTTGGGGTGTGTTGGGTTTGGTTTTTTTTTTTATTATTTTTATTTTATTTTTTTTTCTTCTCATGATGGTCTTCAGGTCCTGAGATATTTTCCGTATGTTGGTAAGAAACCCTCTTTGTGCACGTCAGGGGTTTGTTAGTAGACGCGCACTTTGCCGCTGCAGAGCGTTCACTTCCCCGGTATGGCATAATCCCGGTGGTCCCCTTCATTGTCACGTTGCTGAAGGGCCAAATGAAGGCTCCATCTTGAGCTCCACCAGGGAATGAATTCATAAAATAACATCAGCTGTTGTAAAGAGATACCGCAAATAAATGAATAATTAAATAAATTATAAGTAAATTATTCTTTGTCTGTAAAGGATACTGCCGTGGTTTGTGCCGGACCAGCCACTGGGCGAGCGACAGATGCTCTTCAAGGAGAGGAGGGAGAGAGGGAAAAAGACTTATGAGTTTAGAAGGAACTAAACTACTTTAATGAAATATTAAAATAAAAAAAGAAATAATGAAGTATATATATGAAAAAACCATATCAAGCTCCCAGGATGACAATCACATAACCAGTTGGCACTGGGGCAGTCCCAGACTGGACTCCGTAACGGACGGGAACCGGACTCTAGATCTGGATTCAGGATCAGGATCGGGATCAAAGGCAGATGAACAGAGTCCTCCTCGGATGTCAGCCATTGAAGGAAGAGAACTGACCCTTTGATCCCTCAGCTTTTATACTGAGCATGAGGCAGATGGGATGGAATCCCCTGTTGGTCAGTTTTGGGTCACCTGTCCTGTCCGCTCCTCCCTGCAGGTGGGACCCCTCTATGCTTTTCCACTTCCGACCCTCCAATGAGGCAAATAAAGTTGGTTGGCCTTGGCTGTTATAGCAGTAAGTATGAGCAAGGTCCTCTCTGCATACCATGCCTGGGCATCAGCTATAAACATAGGTCTTACCACTCTGTGAGCAGTTTTTGGCAAAATATGCTAATAGTTTCAGTAGTTAGAAGAGACTTAGCTAAAAAGTAAAGTTACTGAACAGAAAATTGGTCCTGTTTTACCTCAAACCAGGAGAGATACTAGTAGACAGGAAATAATTTGATCCTGTAGCCTTCTGGAGCTTGTAAAATTAGCAAAATTAAAGATGTAATCCTACAAATGCAGTGGTTGCTATGATGGCATTAAAGACATGGAATAGGATTTGAAAAACAAAACCCTTAGCAAAATACCCCGGAAAGCAGAAGGAAAGTGTATGGCATAAAGTGTATTAGGTTCCTTTAGATTATATCTATTTGACGCTTGCAACAAAAAGTAATAAGCCAGTTAGGGAGCTGGCCTCAGGATTATGGACGCGGTCCTGCCAGTGCTTACGTATGCGCATTAGCAGCATTAGCAATTCCAGTAAATTTAAGCACCTAATTTTAGTGTTTGCAGGACTAGTGCCTTTGATAGCAGACAGCTAGCTGGTATCTCATGGGGGGAAAAAAAAAAAAAAAAAAGGAAAACGAATCAATTTAAGAATAAATGTGCTTAGAAATAATACTCCTCACATTTTGTCTTTTTTCACCCCGGTTACATTTTATTACTTGAGATAAGTTGCTGGGCAGCATTATGCCTTTGGTGATAGCATCTCATCAATGAAAACTGACAGTGGCAAACAGTGAAACGTTGCAGCTATATCTAAGCAAAAGAAATCAGCATTTGCCAGTGTGGCTTTGTGCAACAGTTTTTTCTGTGGGTATAGCAGCCTAGGAAAAATATTTTTTGATGGAACAATTCAGGTTGGAAGGGACATCAGGAGGCCATCTGGTCTGGCCGATCTGGCGAAACCAGGCTCAGCTATGAGATCACACCAGCTTGCTCAGGGCTTTGTCCAGTTGGGTCTTGAAAACCTCCCAAGACAGAGAGTGCACAGCCTCCCTGGGCAACCTGTTCCAGTGCTTCACTGTCCTCATGGTGAAGGAGTTTTTCATGACATGCAAAGTCTATCAATCATTTAAAGTCCATGCCGATGTTTAATATTTAGGGCTAAAGTTTGGTTTTATTCTGATTTAGAAAATTGCCATTGACCTAAAGAACAAGCCATAAACACACAGATAAGGACGGAATTTGGGAGTTAATCTGAAGATATTGCTTTATGGTAATGTGAAATAGATCAAAAAGAAAGATATGTCTTAGTAGAGATTTAGCTCTCATCTCTATAAATCTAGAGCAAATAAAGGAATTTCCTTCTTCAGTCTTCAAACTTCAACACACAGTTGAAACTGGCCATGGTGAAACTTCCATGTAAAAGGAAATTTTGGAAAATTCCAGAAGGCTGATGTTGAGAATTCAAGAGGAGAATTCTCAGCCTTACCTTTCACTTTAATTTCTGTAACATGATTTGCAAACGCAGTAAGGTCTTCCTGGATAAAAGGTAATTAACAAACCGAAGTTTCCTAGACCTGTTCACTCAGTAAGTCCTAAAGAAAAATGGGGAATGCAAAGCATCTACTTAGTTTTGCATGGTTTGTAGTAGAGTTTGGATAGCCCTCAAGCCCTGCTTTTTTTCGGGGATGCAGTTAACTCAAGCAATTAAAAGGATAAAAGTTAGAGTCAAGTGTTTCTAGAGTGTCCCAAAGCAGGCAAGTAATCAACATCCTCCCCATTTTCAGTGATGAAGAGGAAGAGTTAAGAAGGGAAAGCACTAATAGATCCCCAAGACAAGTTGGGGACCAACCATTCTGTCTTATAAAATCCAACTGCTACTCTCCCGCTTGCTGACAGCTGTATAAATAAGCATGTTTCCACAGCAATATGTATATTTTAATTATCCTACTGTGATTGAAAGGAAGTAAGGCCACATTAGAAATAGTGAAATTATGGGCTTTTATTTCTGAATTTATTTGAGCTTTATTTGTAACTCTCTTGTCCTTACTTAAGTATCTGTTAAGGAGTTGAAGCATAATGTAAACAATTTTTTAAAACATCCCAAGGAGCCGAGCTTGTTGGAAATGCAATTGTTGGAATCTGATTTACCACTTAAGAAAGAATTCACTGCTTGATCAGATTTCAGATATTCCATAATGAGTAAAAGACTTCATGAAATATTAATTTTGAAATTATGCTTGAGCTTTTAAAAAAGGTCACAAAATGTCATTTAGAAATTCAGAATTCAAGTTCAGACCCAAAGGAAGATTTAATCTTTTAGGCATAGGATACAAGTCAAAAACTGCTCTATTCCTGTTTTGTTGCTGTCTATCCCCAGGGCGTCCAAAGTCCTTAGTCATCTTAATGGCAGTTACCACAAAGCTCTCCCATAGTCTGAAGTCCTGCTCTGCACACACTGAGCAGCACCCCAGTCTTGCCATGGATCTGGGTGATTCAAACCAGCCCAGCAGCCCAGCTTTCTTCCATCCGTCTGCTTTGTGTGCCTCTGGCTGAGAGGGGGTCTCGCTCTGAAGTCTGTAACCGTAACAGAAATAGTCACGGAGCAACGTCAGACTAACGACCACAAGAGAAGATTGGTTAATGTTCATGAGTAATTTTGATTGGGATGGATTACAAAACTGCCATTCTTGAGTGTGACTGGTGTCAACATTGATGAACCAGAATAAAGGACGTGGAGTACAGTTTTCAAGCTTTTAAACCTTAAGGAGGGTCCTAAGTCTACAGCTAACTATGTATGTATTTGGTTTACTTTCAAAAAGTACTGAGTACTCAATGAGGGGTGGTAACTGTGTTCCCCCCACCTGTCCTTTTTCTTAATTTCTGTCTCTCCTTCATTTTTGGTGTAATAACAAAGAGCAGGACCCAGTGAAAGACAGAGCATTGAAACTATATGAGGGTGGTTGCTGTTGCCTGGAGAACCTGGTGTGCATATGTTCAACTCAGGCACTCAACCTGAGTTACTGCAATTTTGCCTCTAAGAAGTCAGCAGTATATATTTTTTAATTCACTATCCTTGGAAGCAACTCTTTGGTCAACAAGATGAGAATGGTCTTTCATTGTACTCATTCTGGTAACTAGTTAAAAAAATACAAAAATCACAAACATTCTTGATTGTATTTGCTGCTATTTTAGATTTTTCAAGATTCCCAGCAGCAAGGAACATTGTCCCTTCGAGAAGTAAGGCACAGTTTGACTGCAGAGCGAGAATTGATGTTGCAACGTGACAATACCCTTTTATCTCCTTTCTTGGCCTCTTCAACAATACTGTTAGCTTGGATTACACCAGACCTTGACTCACTTTCTGAAATAAACGCTAAATGGTTAAGAACGCAGGAGTAAGTTTTTTAAAACGTACTATTATTGCTGGCATTCTTAACTGTCTTGCAAGCTCACGCTAAAAAATCTCATGCTGCCTTAAGGCCTCCGTAAGAGCAGGGTATTATTGCTGCTTGGGGGAATTAACTAGTAAACATTAAACAAACGAAACCCCTACCTACTATTTAAAGTTTTGACTGGGACCCGAAAGAGTAAGCTAAGGTTTTACACTAGAGTATAACACAATAACATCTTGATTAATGTTGGCCTATGAACTGTTTGGGTAGCTTATATTCACTACTATTCAGGCCAGCTATATTCAGGCCAGTTCAGCTTTAATCTTGTTCTAACCTTGATCCTATAACTCCAAAAGCTATTTTTATTCCCTGTGTGATACCATCAGCTGTCCCAGATTCCATGTCATGTCAGCAAAATGAACACGAGGTTTTGTGTTCTGCACAGCTCTGGCCTACTCTGTCTCTTGCTCCCTTTCAAGGCTGCCATCAGCTGGCCCAGCAATGACTCTCAACGGCAGCGTGCATTTCTGGACTGTTTAATTTAGACGGATTTTAGTTAATTCCATCAAGTACTTTGGTCCATGGGTTTTAAAGTGGTTTGTCGTAGACCTTTACAGCTGTCTTGTTTGGTGATTGTATATCCTTGACAGAAGTGGTGAAGGATCACTGGAAACTTCCCCATCTCCTCATTCTGTGTTTTATGAACAAATAATAACTTGTGTTCAATTTCTGGTGAATTTTAGAAAATTGCTATGTAAGCGAATGCATCCCCAATGTCTCCTCTGATATAAACCCATGGTGTTACTAAAATGGCTTCCATGGAAACCCAGGAGGATTATTTGACAAATTTTGGTGATCTTCAGTTATTTTTTAAGCTTAGACTGTTCACTGGATCTGCATTCTTCTTTGTTTTGTTAAAAAAAATATCTTAAAAATAGCATGGAATGTGGTTTGCAAACCTAATGGCTTCGTTAAAGTGACAACAAAATTAAGCTGGCCACTAAGAGGCTGTAATAAAGGAGTAGGCAGAGTCCGTCTGCCTCCTCATACCAAATGAAATCTTGTTCAGTAGCACAGTATGTCATCAGAGTCATAGAATTATGGAATATTTGAGGTTGGAAGGGATCTCTGGAGATTGTCCAGTCCAACCCGCCCGCTCAGAGCAGGGTCGCCTAGAGCCAGTTGCCCAAGACACTGTCTGGATAGCTTTTGAATATCTCCAAGGGTGGAGACTCCACAACCTCTCTGGGCAGTTGATTCCAGTGTTAGACCACTCTTAAAGTAAAAAAGGGGGTTTTTTTAATGGTCTTTTTCTTATGTTTTAATATCATTCTAATTTGCTTTACTACAAAAGCAATTCTAGCAAGTTAAGATATTGCTTGCCTTTAAAAAAAAATAAAAATCACTGCCAATGAATTACCTAGTCTACCCCAGGGCTTGCAACTTGGTTTTCACACGTAATGTTACATCACCCTTCCTCACAGTTCAGAAGGCTATGAAACCACAAAATAGCCATCACCAGTTTGGGTAGGAAATTACGCTATTGTTTCCTGTCCTGGTAAATTAAATTGCAGGGGAAAGGCTTATCCCAATTCTCTGACCATACCAAATCCTGCAGACTTTTAATAAGAACATTAATAGCGATACACTTAAACTGAAGTTCAAGTGTAGGTGTGTGTAGCAGCATTTATTTTCTTGATTCCACATCTTTATTTGAAGACATTTCTTGTCTGACAAGTATTATTTACATCTATTGGCTACTTTTCAAAAGGCTGTTCAGTATTAGCAGTATGTTCCAGCTCCTCTTCCTCCTCATTGGTGTTGTGTTGACTCTCTCTTCTCTGCCTTTACTCTGCAGGTAGTGACATTACAATGTGTAAAGTGTATATCGACCCAAACATCTACAGGTCTGAAGCCTTAGTCTGAAACTCCAATATGTAGGAAAAGCAGCATTTCACGAGCGCTCTACCTCACGTAGGTGTATGTTATCCAGTAGAGAACAAAGGTCCTGAAGATTGTATATAGAAGCAGCTGAAAGAACGTGAGCAGTCCTCAAGA
Source organism: Charadrius vociferus (assembly GCF_000708025.1). Taxonomy (NCBI): domain Eukaryota; kingdom Metazoa; phylum Chordata; class Aves; order Charadriiformes; family Charadriidae; genus Charadrius; species Charadrius vociferus. Next base: position 161,850 of record NW_009646412.1, read on the forward strand.
CAGCATGTCAGGTTCTCATTTAGAAAGAGACTGCCTGCTTTTAAATTGGATTTACAGTCTGTTTGGAAGCTGCTTAGCTCCCAAATATAAACACATCTAGTGTGCATATATGCATATATATACACATGCATGCATACAAACATTCTAGGTTTCAATGATTAAATAATAGATCTGAGCAAAGGTTAAAATCAGGAAGGGAGCACTGAGATACGATGTTAGAGGCACATACACATGAAAGCAATTGTTAAACTTAATCTCTGGGTGAACATTTTAAATACTGCACCCTTGGAGTGTGTAACTGCGCCTTCTCCAAATTCGAAAGGTCCGCAGCCAAAAGGTATGTGTTACTTAAAACCTTGACAGTAGCAAATAAATGAAAAATAAGAGAGTGATGAGGTCAACATATCATGATGGATGTCTTCTCCTCGTACATTTGAAGTTACAGCTTGCAGGCTGCTTGAAGGTCTTGCTATCAGCACCAGTCTGCACAGCAAAAAAGGAGGAAGGTGAACAGATGGCAACATTTTAGTGTGTGGATTAAAGATAAATTTAGTGCCAAAAGGGAATTACTGTTGTTTAAAATGCAAAGCTTTCTATTTATTCTTCTCTAACTCCAGACTTCTGGTAGTACAATTTCTGACAATCATACTGTTCTTAAAAGTACTCCCTTTTTCAATCTAAGGGGTTTTATTTATTTATTTATTGATTGATTGATTGTAGCATTACAAACAAATTTGAAAAACTATCACACAGCTAGAACACAGTGCTGCATTAAGCATGGACTCCAAATTTCAAGGACTGTCAAAACCAAAGGCCTGCCAGTATTACTTACCTTTTCACTAGATCCATCCGAGTCAAATACATGAGGTCAGCACAACTGTCAGCATTTGCTGAAGCCAACAGATCACTCTTAATATAGGATTTTTACCAGCTGCATTGCATGAGAATATTCTGTAACATATTTGCAATGTGAAATATGCTAGGAAGGGCAGCAAAACTGTTAAAATTCTAGTATACAGTGTGCAAAAGCTATATACAGGGGTTTGAGGGGGGTGTGTGTGTGTCCAATTTTCCTTGTTCATGTTTTAGGGCAAAATTATGTGCCACGTAAAGGATAGTACACTACAAGTAGAGAGCAAAGGTTTACACTTCACAACTTCAAGATAACCAATTAAAATAAGACAGAAGTTTTATGTTTTAATAGTACATTGGAATCATGTTTGGTTTTAACCTGTATATCTTCAGGGAGTAAGATTGTCTCTTTACAAATATATCAGAATGCATTTAGTCCAATCTCTTCTCTCATCATTCAGTTAAAGTTTGTATTTTAATTGAACGGGTACCTGACTGAAAACTGGGGTTTACGGGCCCCAAACTGGACTTCAAAGATTCTTTTTGTCGTCTGCAAGACCAGTAGAGGAAAGTTAAATGTTTGATGTGGTTTTGTTGGTTTTTTTTTTTTTTGGCAGGAAGAACCCTAGACGAACTAGTTCGGAATCCTGGGGATTGTACCCTTGAGTTCACCATGTTAAATGCAAGACACCTAATTACACTGTTGGGAAGGGCACCATCGGAGTCAAAGTAGTTTTAACCAAATCTTAAAATGTTTTCTACAATGGTATAATCTGTGGTGTACCAGATATTTAATATGAAAATAAACCAAGAGTTATTCATTTTCAGAAAGCTACTGAGGGCTTTAATCTCCAGTGTAGGCTCTGGAACCAGTGGAAGTTTCTTCTGTCAGCTGCCTGCATTAAAAATGCATGTGTGTGTGTGTAGACTAGGACACCTCCATCCTACCATCTTTTGTGGTGGCAGTTTGTTTCTTTAAGAGCTTTCCATCCCAGGGAGGTACCGGGCAATCAGCCATTTCCCAGGACGACCAGAGGGATCAAAAAGCGTTGCAACTTTTCCTTAGCATAAAGAAACGCATGTGGCCATTCCCAACAAATTTCCCTTATTTCGACTATCCCTCATTTTAGCTTGGTTTTAAAGCGCTTCCAAAATCTCCTGCTGCTCAAGTGAAGTACTGTGACGTGCGTTTTAACGAGGCATTAGGAAGCGTCTAACTCATAGTACTTTTTTGATTTGCTGTCCCTCGGGCTGGCGTAGCTTTGGCGGCCGGCGGTGTGGCACCGTGCGATGCCGGGAGCAGGTGACCTCGGGGAAAGGAGGCACCTGGGGGAGGCAAGCGGGAGGGAGGTGCTCCAGCAGCCGGGCAGGGATGCTGCAGCTGGGGAGCACTGGTCCCCTCTCCTCAGCGCTGCGCATTTCCCCCACCACGTTACACGGCTGATCCCCAGCAGCCGTCCGTCAAAGGCCGGGGGGATACGCATACCTCAAATATTTACGGTGCCTGCACTTTGCGAGCGAGGCAGTTCGTTCGCGTCTGCGGACGGGCCACTTTTAAAACATCAAAATAAACCATCTGGCCGCGCAACTGTTTCTAATTACTTCCCTGCCTAGACTGTAAACTTCGGGGTTTGGCACCGGCCTCCCTCCCAGCGCGCTGCCCAAATCCCGCTCCCAGGCAGCTAATCAGAGCCACTGCAGCACGGGGGGAGCAGCCCTGGAGCTGGGCTTGTCCAGCTCGCTGCTCTCCGTGCGCGCCCCGTGATGGATGAGATGTCAGGAGCGTGGAGGTCGGGGGTGCGGAGGGAGCGCTGGAGCGGTTGGCGAGCTCTTCTTCTGCCTGCTTAAAAGTGACACCGGGGGAAGCGCTCCGGCTCGCTGTGAACCTTACTAGGTGGTGTGCAAACCGCGGGGTTACTTGCGAGGATGTATTTCGTGCCTGGGAGGCAGGCTTTTAAAGCAGGGAAGGGGGAAGAGCTGGAGGGTGCTGGCACCCAAACCTCTAAATTC
>NW_009646412.1:164895-196774 GCF_000708025.1 Charadrius vociferus
TCGGTGCGGCGGCACAGCGGGGCACGTTGCCCTTTGCTCTGCCCCTCCACCAGGGCCAGCAGCCGCCTGCTCTTACAGCGGGCAGCTCCTCAGCTCCAGAGCCTGCAAAATCCCATCTCTGAGAAGTGCCAGGTACTCGTCACCTGAATCCTCAGTATTATTCCCCAGCGCTGAGAACACCTGGTTTTGGCTTGGCCGGTCCTTTGTTCTCTTTTCCGACAATCCCGCTCCTGATGAGGAAACGTATGTTTTTTCCCTGTGCGTGTCCTCAAAGTCCTGATCTCTGCATGCTCCAGTGCATGGCACAATCACCTGGCAGAGCTGCAAATCTTCAGGTCTAGCATCCGGATTCTGCTGACTTTACTAAAAGCACAGCCACAAACTATGCTATTGCATGGAAAGCAGTGATTACTTCAGTTTCCTTCTCTGATGAAAGCATGGATCCTATATATCTGACAACCAGAAGGATTACTTTGGCAAATGTATTTTATTAGAATCAACCGTAGGCTTGCTTTTCGGTATCATATATTCTTCTTATGTTACCTAGATGTTTGGATGTGCATGTCTTTTCTAAACCTGTTGGAATAATTCAAATCAAAGTATTTCATGATAGATAATCAAACTATGCATGTATATGCGTATATACCAGAGATATGCGTATATACCAGATATGCATGATGAAAAAGATGAGCCTAATGCAGTTAACAAGGTAAGTAAAATACAATATAGGCATTCCCTCAGGTAGCAATGACTTTTCTGATGAAAGAGAAGAAAATGGGGTTATTTTACAACCAGAACTAAAGTGGTGGCATTCAAAACAATATTCTGGGGATGGGCTGAAGCCATGGCAGGAGGATGGTTTCCCATAAGCCAAGCTCTCATCGGCTCTGAGCTGCAAGCCCCTGGCTTTGACCACTGCTTGCTCTGTTTGCTGTCCTCCACAGGAGCGGTTTGAGTAATCCTTCTTCGTGCCGGCTGTCCCGGACCGAGTCGGAGCTCAGGTGCAGTGTCGCAGGGGGGATGCTGTGCAGCGGCAGAGGCGGATGCGAGTGTGGAGTCTGCATCTGCCAAGTGACTGAGTCCGGCACATACTACGGTCCGCTCTGCGAGTGCCATGACTGGGTGTGTGAGACCTACGACGGGAAGATCTGCGCAGGTAAGGAAACCCCTATGGTGACAGAACCTTAGAAAGTTACATGCATATGTTACAAGCAGACATATGTTGGGAACACAGCACCCTGATATAGTTGAGCCACGGTTACGTATGTGTCCCTGAACCATGACTCTAAAGGGGATTGTGGGCACATCCAAGGATTTCACCAGATTAAAGGATAGAAGTCAAAGGCACTGACTGTGCCATAAAATGGGACTTCGCCCAGAGTGAGCTTCATCTGCAGCGGGGGCAAAAGCAGGAGTTGCTTGGGGTTGGAGGCTCTGCAAGCTGTGTTTTGACTCTAATACAGGATACGATATTCCTTGCGTTTTTCATATAATATTGATGCATTTGAACTGCTTGCCTAGAGACGGCATATGGTATCTACCAAGGCTTTAAACTATCTTTGAACAATCAATTTTGTCCTGTAATTTATTTATTTTTTCCTCTCCTCCTGCTATGAGGAAGAAGGTTTGCTGTAACAGGTACCACGCGGAGGGTGTATAAATATGAAAACCCTGTTTTTATCTAAGTAATGATAATGCTTTCCAAATAGAGACTTATAACAATGTAATTGTATTGTGGTTTCAGAGATTTTCCCACTGACACTGTATTCTTTAATGTCAGATGAAATTACATACATTTCTGGGACAATTTAGTCCCTGCCAGTTGTTGGAACATGTCACTCGGTTTGCATCTAAACATTATCACTCTTTCATCTTTCCAGCTGTCTTTACTTAAGTTTCTGGGCTATTTCAGTCAGATTTTGGACTTTTTTTTTTTTTTTAAGCAGCTTAGAATAGGATTTTAGAAAAAAGCAGGACGAAGAATTGCCATCACATTCCTAAGGGGATTCAGCCTGGAGCTTGATGAAAGGGGCCAGAAGGGTACTTCATTTCTAGTATCCCTGCTTCAACAGCTTTACCAGATTTCACACAAACGTGTCATCTTTTCAGGCCAAAAACTGCAATTAGGTCAATGGGAATGTTACAGGAATTCTTCTAGTACGAGGACAATACAAATGCATTCCAGCAGTGGGTTTGGCAAATTTTGTAGGAAAAAAAGAGCAACTTATTTTAGCAACATGTAGCTAAGAATAAGAAGTCCAATAATAACATGAAAAGATCAAGGATGGGATTATGAGAAAGATATTTGTGTTTGGCACTTACGACTTTAGAGTTTTGTGGAGAAACTGATTTATAGACTCTGCAGTTAGCAGAATTAAGTCCAGTTGCATAAGAAATATTAGTTATCCACTGATCATTTCAGTGCTTTTCTGTCCCAAACATGAATTTTCTGATCAGTGGTGTGATTTCAATATGTTTGCGTTGTTGCTGGGGTAATTGTGTAAAGTGAAACTGAAAGCTTCTTCAATTTTAATATTCTGCTACAAACTCCACTATTATGTTCCTGTTAATGTCACAAGCAGTGGCTGCAAGTTTTGTCACTGCTTTGGTAGAAAAAGGTGCTGACAGGATAAACAAAACCAAGAGATTTCTAACAATATTTAGCTTTTTTGTAGCACTTCATGCAGCAGTTTAAAGATGTAACTGTTAAGTGATTAAACATTTTTTAAAAACCAATTTTTTGTAGTTGTCACCTTTTGTAGCTGGAGTATTGAAGCCGGGTTACCACTGAGATGTCAAATACTTTTGAATTCACTCTTCTGGAAAAAAAGCAGTAAAGGAATCAGTACAAAGACATGGGGAGGGAAACAGCTGTGAAGGGCCCAGAGGTTTTGCTTGTTTGTTGGTTTTTTTTTTTTTTGACAACGTTGCTGAAAGTCCAGCTGACTTTGTTGGAGCCCTGGCCTGCCCAGCACTGCAGGAGAGTGGCCCTGGGTAACTCCTTCAGGGCTGGGACGTGGGGTCTGGATCCAGGCGGTGAAACTCCTCCTATCAGGCTGTGCTTGCTGCCCTCTTCATCCCTCCCCCCCCTCCCCCCCCCCCAATTTTTAGTCACATATCTTTAAGTTGTGTGTATATGGGAGGAGGTGTGCAAAGAAAAGATGGTCAGATGTAGTATAACTCACGGGAGACTGGTCCTAACGTTGTATGAATAACATCCCCCGTGTTTCCCACTTTGTTTTTCTTTTTCCTAGTTTTATTTTGATATTTGCTGTCCTATTTCATTGCTGGTCTGTCCTGATGAGTACAACAACAATAACTGCTGACTGATACCACATGTAGAACTTCTGGAGACTAATTGAATATTCCTCTAGAGAGCCATGGTATTTGAGGTTAATGCTGTTTCAAGTAAGCTACTTTTCAATCTTCCAGTGTGATGCCTTTTTCAAATGGCTGATGTCTAATCACCAGCGATGTTCATATTCAGAGTGAGTTGGACAGGCAGAGTTGTTTGAGTCATGAATGCCGAAAATAATTGTTCCCTGCCAGTCAGTTCAGACATACCTCCGCTTCCCTATCCTGTCCCAAGCTGAACAAAATACTTAGTTGCCCAATATGCAGTTCATTATGCTCAATGCACTTTCTGGGTCAGATCTACCTTCTGGACCAGTCGTTGGACACCCATATTCTGGAGAGGGAAGGCCTGAAGATAGAGAAAATGTCCATCTGTGTATGGTTGGCTTTTTCTTGTCACCTTGTATAATCAATGGGAAAGAGATTATACCATGAGTAATAAAGAAGAGCAGATGCTGTCCTTTTACTTGAGACTTCTCTGCTGTATTTCCCTTCCATGATGTTTCCAGTTGCTTTAGAGGGAATTTTATCTTTTTTTTTTTTTTTTGGCCTTTTATCCCACTGAGATTGATAAAGCAATAGGTGATTTCTCATGGAGTTGGAAACAAAGAAATGAAGTGCTGTAGTCTGAGTCACTGAGTCTCCTGTCCCCCTCAGTGTCCTTTTTATCTGCCTGTCATATCATAGGGTGTAGAGGAAAAAAGAGTAGAGTCCCAATACTGTCATTCTCTTTGCAATGTTGGTGACATCTTTGTCTTTTGCTTCTGGTCTTCAAGGAGGTGAACTAAGAGGAGAAAGACTAAATCAAACACTGAATCAAAACCCCAAAGGATTTATTCTTCCTGCAGAGCAGACAGTATATTTGTTGCTGTTTATTTGCGAATAGTAGTTCAGACAGTTTCAAATTGCCTCAGGCTTTCTTAGCATAAGGGGAGCCTGTGTTTTGTGTAAAGGAAAGTGGAATGCAGCACCAATTCCTATCACATCACCACTTGATACCTATTTTTCTGTGGTTTTGCAGTATAGAGAATAATCAATTTCAGTGATATATTTTTTTTTTTTTAGTTAATCTTTTTTACGGTGCCTGTGATTAATGAAGATAGAAAAAGTAAATTAAGCGTAGACTTCCACAGCCAACTGGAGTGGGAACACTCTAGATGTTCCTAGAGAACAGACCACAGAAATTACCAGCTGGGACATGAGGCAATATGATCGCACTGCTCATAGTTAGTGAGATCAAGGGGTAGATATGATTTGGTGACAGCATAGAGAGTGATATATGAAGAAGTTTCCTCTTTGTTCAGAACCATACTCAATGTCTTTGTTTTTCCATAGTTATTAAGATTTTATAAACAAATTTTCTTCCAAACTGAAATACCTTTTACACCTACTGAATTATAGTGGCACTGCGTGATTTTCCACTGCCATAAGCAGTTGCTGGGGAACTTTTGTTGCCTCTGTTCAGGCCAGTGAAAGATTTTTCTGTTTCTTTCTCCAAAGCTGTAGTTGCTGTAAGTGCTGTACCTATTTTAAGACTAGTTCAGCAATGTAATGGCAGTGTTAGTCGTAGGTTTTCACAGCCAGAAGTGTTATCATAGCTATGTGAAGGACAGGAAGATATCAGTGCCATTATTTCCCACTCTGTAAGGCTTTGAACTATGCAGAGAACACATGTGAAAAATTAAATTGACAACGAGTGGATGTAGAAATGCAAGATAAAGCCGAATTAAAGTATTGATGTAATGCTTAGTTATGCTCTATGTGAGTTTATTGGATATATGGCCCTATATAGCAGTTGGGGAGAGTCAGGAAATTGAGACAGAATTTGGAGAATATTTTGAGTCGAGGACTGCTCTTTGCACAAAAAGTGAATAGCGTTTTTAGGCAGAGTTATCTTAGTTGAGTTGGAAATGCTCTAATAACTGTACCTTTGTATTTGTACTGAAGGGAGGTCTGATACGCTGATTTTTCATTTACCAGCATTTCTTGCTAAAAGCATGAAGAAAAGACAGTCTGTGACCTGCATTGATTGCCATTTGATCCAAAGTGAAATTCAAAGCCCTGGATTTTGAGAACAGGTGTAAGCCTCTTCTCTGTCAGAGGCCACGTTTGTGAAGATTCAGCTGTGACATATGTGGTCATTGGAGACACAGCCTCCTAAAAAGACCAAGTTAAAAACAAGCCAGGAGGCTGCTGATGAAAATGAGAGGTTGCAGTTCTTCTCTGAGCTGGTTTGCTTTAGTCTGAATTTCAGAACTTGGCGTAAGTGACATCTCCTCTTGGAGCAGGGGTTTGCAGGTGTGATAATAGCATACACACTCGTCTCCAAAGAAGTCCCCCACATTCTAGTAGAAATGAAATTGTGATAGCATAGACCTCATTGCAGGCTTGTTGCCTTGCTAAGTGCACGAGGTCCTGGGAGACTTACAAAGCACAAGCTGAAGCCCAGACTATTCTCAGCTTTATGCTGTTGGTACCTGATGTTGGTAAACTCCAGCAGCCTTTGTTTCATCTACGATTGCTGTAGTTCCAAATGCAGCATGTACTTTCATAGCAGTGGCGAACGAGGCACGAGGAGGAAGCTCAGAGAGAGGCACTGAGAGGGACATTACTGGAAGGGAAGCTTTTTGAAACCATCTTATTAAAGGATTTGTAGCTAAATGCCTAGCCCTCATTTTGAGCACCTTTATCTGCAGATACTGCTCATGGAAAATACGTGCTGGTTTATAAACTAAAAGCGAGTACACTGGGCATGTGGAAGGAGAGACTTTCTGCAGCACGTAGCAGAGCTGGAATGCAGCCCCTCAGGCCATCAGCAACAGCAAAGCAGGGGAGGGAGCAGCATCTCCTTCACCTTTTGCCCTTCTTTAGACTGGGGCGACAAGCTTATCCGTTGCAGAGGAGAAGCAAACCTTCATGCAAGTTTTGAAAATGTAAATAAGTGTTTTGAAGTGGGTTTGAATTTTTATGCTATTCGTGGGCTGACAATGAACTGAAGTCTTTTTTATTTATTTGAAAGCATACCCTCTGTGACAAAATGGCTTTCACAGACTGAGTCCTTCTATAAACGTTTGTGTTTCATTATCAATAATATGGAAAAGATATGGATGATAGAAAATAGATGGTGTACTTAATGTTACAGGCCAGTGTACTAGTGATCTTACCTCATTGAATGGGTTTCAGTAAGTGTTCTTATGACAGCCTTTGTCAGACAAGCTGACTGGCTTGGTAAGATTTTCTATGCTTATTTAAAGTTTTATTGTTGATAGCTGGTCCTGCAAAGGGCTCCAAACCATCCATCACTTCTGCCACTGGACTGTAGACCTGTCAGTATAGGTGTTCCCAGGTAGTTTGTCCTGACAAGGAGCTTCTCACTGATTTAAAATGTTTCCATGAGCTTTTTTAGGAGGAAAGAACACATTGCTAGTGCTGTCCCAGGAAAAGGGGCAATTTGTGCCTAAAAAGTACTGATGCTTGGCTTCCATGCAAAGAAAGACCCCAAAATATATATGTGGTACTGTAACTTATTCAGTGTTTTAACTGGAGTGTAAGTTCATGGAGGGAGGCCACGTTACTTTGTGGTGTACCACAGTTGTATTCCTAGAGTCAAATTTCCTTTCAAGCTGGAAGGACTACGAAGAACAAGGCAAAGGTGAAGGAGCTGGAATTTGAGGTTTTTTATTTGAGTTTTTTTCTTTGAGATTTTTTACTTTTCCCTAGAAAGCGAGGATAGTTTTGGCCCAAACCACTTTCAAGCCTTGCTCAAAGCAATAATTCTAGATTGAATAGACACACAGCCAGACCCAGTGAGATATGTTTTCCTCCACTCCTCTTTTCCAAGTCTGAGTACATAATGAAAAAATGTTCTTCTTTTAAACAATATTTTTCAAGGCTATGTAAAAGCTTCCTTTTTGAGTGATAGAGTGAGTCCTTATTTGCAGATAGGGGTTTGTGAGTTGGTACATAGGCAGTGAGCTGGAACACAAACTCAAGCAGTTACATGATCAGATTCTCATGTGAAGAGGAATAAAGATTCAAGAGAGTTTAATTGTAATTGCACCTGTCCCCTTTCCTGAAAGAGCAATTACATTCCTAATGCTCCTAAGACTTGCTTCGCCCTTCTGCCTGTCCATATGAGTAACAGCAGTGATATAATCTGGGGCATTTTCTTGCCAGTGGCTTAAAGGGTGGCAGTCAGAGTCTTCGGAGGCATATCTGTGTCACTTTATGGGGAAGGTGTCTGGGAGTGCCAACTCTGATACTAGCAGGGGTGAACCGACTAATAACTTTGTGATTTGGAAAACTTTACAGCCTAACGCTGTTGCCTTGGCAGCAGCATGCAGCATCCTCCAGATGTTGTATCTGGAGCACCTGGTCACAGTATTGTGTTCCTGGGGGTGACGGTGGGGATGGGGAGAGGCGTGAGCGGGCTGTGGGAGAATCCTCTGGTGCCCCAAACAGACCGCCACAGTCATAGAATCATAGAATTGCTGAGGTTGGAAGGGCCCTTTAAGATCATCAAGTCCAACCATTAACCTAACCTGACAAAACCACTTCTAAACCATGTCCCCAAGTACCACATCTACCCTTTTTTCAAACACCTCCAGGGATGGCTAATCCACCACCTCCCTGAGCAGCCTGTTCTACTGTTTAATAACCTTTTTAGTGAAAAAATTTTCCTAATATCTAATCTAAACCTCATCTGACATAACTTGAATCCATTTCCTCTCATCCTATCACTTGTCACCAGGGAGAAGAGGTCAGCCCCCACCTCTCTACAACCTCCTTTCAGGTGGTTGTAGAGGGTGATAAGGTCTCCCCTCAGCCTCCTCTTCTCCAGGCTAAACAACCCCAGTTCCCTCAGTCGTTACTCGTAAGACTTGTCCAGCTTCCTCAGTCATGCTTTTTCTAGTCCTCTGCTTCCAGCAGCTCCAGTTCAGCCTTTTAAACCAGGTGGTGTCAGTCATTTTAAATATTGGGGATGTTAGCTTTCATGATCCACAGTTAGAGGCTACTGGATGCAAAAAAAGCTGTTTTAAAGTATTTTGTCTGTTTTGCATGTAATTTCCTATTTAATTAAAAGGATGTATTAAAGTAAAGTAATTTAAATCTTGAAGTTGCATGGTTGACAGTTAAGAAAAGCTAAATCTGACTTGCTACCTCTAATGAAGAGTCCTGTGCACTTGCACCATGATACATCTTTTAATTTTGTATACGTTATGGTTTTCTCCAGTGGACTTATGCTTCAGTGATGTGAGGGAAATGGTTGCTTCCTGACATTTGAAACGGTTTAGTTTACAAATTTGATAACATGTTTAAAGCAAGATATAAATGTTAATCATTTACCTTAGTCCATTCATTTATCTGAAATGTGGGGAACACATATGGCAAAGCAGTTTCTGTCATGTAACACAGGTTTCTTCACGCCCTATTTCCTCACTCCAAGTGTTTTAAACTGTTTTGCAGAAAGTAACTGGAGATTTGCTAAACTCAATGGTGCAAGCTGATTGACTCTCAGAAGCCAGAAGCCCCTCTTCTTAAGAAAACCCTCTTCCTCTCCACTTCCCGAAACACCCAGACTCATTTGTTGTCTGTCCTTTCCCCTTCAGAAATTCTTGGATACAAGTAGAGATGGCATATAGTTTGAATGGCTTTTCAGCAGATGAAGGTACAGGCATTTCTTTTAGAGGTGAATAATGAACGGCATTTGTCTGTGAACAAGAGGTACACTGACATAATCCAATCCATTTCTATGTCTGTATGTCCTGGTGAGTATGTGCTCTGAAAAAAAAAAAAAAACAACCAAAATCAGTCGAGGGATTTTCTTTGTCTTTTCAGTTGTACACAATTTTTGGCTCGTCCTGGGAGCAATGCCTATGACTTTTAAACTAGTAACAAATCTGGATGTCTAAAATACATTTCTGTGGTAAATAATTTGTTTTCCAAGGGCATAGTTCAGAAGTTGAAATTTAACCACATTCCCTTTCTTTCTCACCATAGCTGCGTGATGATTGTCTTGTTTACTTTGGGGAATCTTTGAGACACTCAACCGTAATCTCTCTTTGCCTCTGAACTGGGATTACTGCATTCTTAGGGACCACAAACAGATGGTAAAATCAACTGATAGTGTCATTCTCATACAAACAGGATAGACTCCTCTCCTCCAGGAAAGAATGCAAGCCCCACTTCACATGGTGTGAACGTGCCCGGTATATGGCACTGGACCGTAATGAACACAGCATGCAGGTCTGATATACGCCTTTCTTTGCAGTTCTTGCAACGAGTTACTAGAAGGTATATATTTTTCTTCTGATATTGAAGATGGGAAGCAGAGGGTCAGAGATCAAAAATGTGCCTCCTGATCATCTTAGACTTATGATGAGTCTCAGAGGAGAGCCCAAGTATCTGAGTCCTGCTCGGGTACTCTCAAACCACTGAGTTCCCATCAGATGCAAGAATAAAATGTGATAGTATGAAAATTATGAGTTAAGGCTGTGTCTTTTTTTTTTTTTTCATGTTTAGGTACCGAAACTACTATTACATACAAAAATTAGTCGTGTATTCCTTTTCCAAAAAGCCGTCTGTGCATTACATGCTACTGACTTGTTGATTCTTATGTATCATTATCCTAGTGAGAGCAGCTTTGATTTATGAAAACATCAGTGTGTTTCCAGGTTAAAAGTGTTCCACCTATAAATAAGGAAGAGAATTTGTAGCAGGTCAATCCCACAAAGAACTGGTCAGACAAAGAGTTTGCTCATTCAGTATATTCTGAAATAAAATTAATCAAGCTAAGAGTAACCATTTTCAAAGCTGTTCCAGAATGAAAGACTTTTAAACCAAAATAAGGTTTTAAGCTCATATCCTTTTAAGTTTGCCATGAAAAGACTATGAGCAACTGACATCATCTACCTGGACTTGCGCAAAGCATTTGACGCTGTCCCACACAATATCCTGGTCTCTAAATTGAAGAAACATGGATTTGACAGATGGACCACTTGGTGGATAAAGAACTGGTTGGATGATCGCACTCAAAGAGTTGCGGTCAACGGCTTGATGTCCAAGTGGAGACCAGTCACAAGTAGCGTTCCTCAGGGGTTGGTACTGGGCCTCGTGCTGTTCAACATCTTTGTCGGAGACATGGACAGTGGGGTTGAGTGCAACCTCAGCAAGTTTGCCGATGATACCAAGCTGTTTGGCGAGGTAGACACGCCGGAGGGAAGGGATGCCATCCACAGGGACCTGGACAGGCCGGAGAGGTGGGCCCATGCCAACTCATGCAGTTCAACAAGGCAAAGTGCAAGGTCCTACATCTGGGTCGGTGCAATCCCAAGCATAAATACAGGCTTGGAAGGAATGGATGGAATAAATATGAGGAGAAGGACTTGGGTGTACTGATTGATGAGGAGCTCAACATGAGCCGGCAATGTGTGATCGCAGCCCAGAAAGCCAACCATTTCCTGAGCTCCATCAGTAGACATGCGGCCAGCAGCTCGAGGGATGTGATTCTGCCCCTCTACTCCACTATGGTGAGACCCCACCTGGAGTGCTGCATCCAGCTCAGGAGCCCCCAACATAAGGAAGACACGGACCTGTTGGAGCAGGTCCAGAGGAGGCCCACAAAAATGATCCGAGGGCTGGAACATCTCTCTCATGAGGACAGGCTGGGAGAGTCGGGGTTGGTCAACCTGGAGAAGAGAAGGCTCCAGGGAGACCTTATTGTGGCCTTCCAATACCTAAAGGGGGACTACTGGAAAGCTGGGGAAGGACTTTTTACCAGTAATAGGATGAGGGGGGAAAGGCTTTAAACAGGAAGAGGGAAGATTTAGGTTAGATATTAGGAAGAAATTTTTCACTTTAAGGGTGGTAAGGCACTGGAACAGGATGCCCAGAGAAGTTGTTGAGGCCCCATCCCTGGAGGTGTTTAAGGTCAGGCTGGATGGGCCTTTGAGGAACCTGGTTGAGTGGGAGGTGTCCCTGCTTTTGGCCAGGGGCTTTGAACTTGATGATCTTCAAGGTCCCTAAAGGTCCAACCTAAACCATTCTATGATTCTATAAGGAAAAGTTGACAACTGCAGGTGCAGTGACGTGCCTGGTAGACTGTGTTCCAGAGAAGACTCCTCAAAATGGTGGTTTATAAAGTCATGCTTTGTAGGATTACTGGAGAATTTCTGACCTCTCCCTTCAGTAACAGGGGAGAACTGAAATGCAGAAGGACAACCATTTTCATCTTATGAGGATACTTGCAGAAGGTCCAAATTGAGCTGAACAATGGCGATGCCGTGACAAAAAGCCATATAAGAACATGTTGCAGTGTGGTTCTCCTGAGCACTTTTGTAGAATTGTGCCTTTTAATCACACGTGCCTTTATATGTAAAAAAACCCACTTATGCAGGCTCTCAGAACATACAGCACTTTTACTCTAGCCATCTGCACTGACTTGGTTCTTTCTCAAGCAGTTTTTAACCTGGGAAGAATAGAGGCAATGAATTAATTCTACAACTGTTGACTGACTTGTAGTGATACGGTTGAGACCTTCCTTCATAGAATCATAGAAGTCAGTATTACAAATTTACTTAGCTTTTTGTCTGTTGCCTTTGTAGTCAGGTAAATTCTGTGGTAAGCAGATAACCAGTAAGAAAAGTATTTAAAATCAGAAAATGGTCCTGAAACACTTCACCAGAGTACTGTTGTAGGACTGGTACTTCTTTTGAAAGAATTTTGTTTCGTTCTTACTTCTGTTTCAAGTCACAGACAAACCTCATCACAAATACAGCAAGTGCCATGAAGTACAACTCCTAGTTTGTGCTTAGGAAGAGATCCAGGTGCCAGCTATCACTGAAAGAAAATTGCCCATCGTCTCCAAAAAGGGCAGTTTCTCTAGATGGGAACTAAAAATGCAGGAGCAATTGCAATTGTATACAACTGCTCTCCATTTATGTAGGTTTGCCTACAGTCTGTTTGTAGAAATCTTTTATTTAAGGGAGAAAGCGCAAGTTTCATTTTTACAATTATCTTTTTTGAGAAAAAAAAAAAAAAAAAATCAGTTTTAGCTGGCCTAGCTCTCATTTACCTTCTTAACCCTAGTTGATTCAGCCGCTGCAGCTTAACCAGGGCTGGCGTGCCCTGGAGGGCTCATGGAGCAATGTCTTTCCTGCTTCCATTACTGAAAATCCATCTGAAAACTCCCCACAAGTAGACACTGGTCTTTAGGGCACCGTCTTACAGTGAGAGGGACTGGTACATTTCCTACTGCCTTTTTTTCCCAAGAGAGCTTAATTAATTGAAGTATAGAGGAGAAATGGTAGAGCATATCATTGGCATTGGCTGTAAAGTACTCTCCTTTGTATGTGGACTCTTCTAAACAGAGAGGCTTAACTGTGGCATAAATTTTTGTAGCACAATAAAAAATAATTCTGCGAGGTCTTTTCAAGATTTATAATGCTTAACTTCCTACTAGCTTTGTGTATGTGATGCAGAAATACAATAAAAAATTGATTGGAGATGGGATTGGCAAAATTACCAATGTACTTTGTTAGATTTAGGAGTGGATCCTGTCACTCATCTCTACCCTTCAGGTTAAAAAAATGTTTTAATAAAAGCAAATAGTTTGGCTTTTTTTTTTTTTTTTAAATCTAAACAGAAGCCTATGTTTTTCTGCTGACAGAAGTCTGAGGAAATCAATACGGTTATGCCAACAGAGAATAGGTCTCACAACATTTCCTCCCCTTGTTTGACCAGAATCTCCAGTAAATATCAGACAAAAGTACAACAGCATCATATGGACTCTGTCATTTGCCTGCAAATGGTAATGGTAAAACAATAATAACAGCAATGAAATCTCCGAAGTTTAGAATGCTTTTAAGCTTGACAACATTTTACCTGATGTTATGTTTTGTTTTTCTTCTGTGTATTGTACTGCTCTAAAGACTTACATGTTACTCAGCAGTAGTTTGACAGGACATTTACCAAAAAAATTTTTCTCCAGACTGGCAGAGTTGGATTTAGCAGAAATGAGACTTTTGTGTAAAAACATTCTGATATATGAAAACCAATCTTTCAAAGAGTTAGACTCTGCTGTATTATTTAAGGAATCAGTTACACTGACAGAACTATCCCAAGTTTTATTAAATGGTCTGATGATTTGGAAAGTCACAATAAGATTAAAATTTTGTCATTGGATGAGCAGTGTAAATAAGTGTCAATTCCCTCTCCCCTCACCATCTTAATGCTCTTGCATGTGAGTTCTGTGGAATTTTGTTTTGTAAATCAGAAAATTCCATTTTAAATGCAACTGTTAATTGCTTAAATTTATGTCTGCTACACTCACATTCAGGTTATAAGAGGTTTTATTTACAGATATTATCCAGAAAATATAGCATGACTTCTCTGTAGGTGGTTTCAAAGAGACATATCACATGAGAATTTTTTGAATTAAGTTCTTGCAGGATAATATCTTGGAAGCCATACCTAAATAACACCACGACCGCAGAATTAATTTTATTTCATGGGTGCCTATTAAAGGAACTCATAGCTAGAGGTTTTTAGAATAATCTTACTCTGCCTGGAACATCATTTCTCTTTCAAAACAAGCACATAGTTCCTTTGGCCCTTCATATGAGCTTCTTGTCCTATGTCTTTCAGGGTTTCAGATGTTGTCTTGGCTTTTCTTCCATCTTCTTCTGTGTGAGCAACGGTTGCCAGCCCCACTCTGAACATTTTGGTGATCTCCAATTGCCAAATTACTTTTCCTAATTCCAGTCCCTGTTCTCAAAGCTTTTTCTTCTCTTTGGGTGGTCTCTATCTGACCCAATTTCTTGGCACTGCTCTTCAGTGGTTTCCTAATCCATTCCTCTGGCTCATCAAAGAAGAGTTTCCATGAGGACCTGGGTGGAAGTTAGACCCACCTTGGCTCTCTTAACACTTCCTAGTGGCTCTTTCTCAAACTAATGACCTCTGCTCTCATACATGTGTCCCAACACTATATTTTCTTAGAGGAGGCATGCCTTCAAGAGGAGCTGAATTGCCTTGGGTATTCACTGACCTTGTAGAAGTCAACCACGGTTGTATGACATTAAACACTG
Organism: Charadrius vociferus; assembly: GCF_000708025.1. NCBI lineage: Eukaryota > Metazoa > Chordata > Aves > Charadriiformes > Charadriidae > Charadrius > Charadrius vociferus. The sequence goes on from NW_009646412.1 coordinate 179,334, forward strand.
TTTCTTAGGTCATACTTTATTCATGCGGCTGTTGTTCAGTTATAAAGGCTCCTGGTAGGATATGAATCTAAACCATGGAATCTTTAAAACAGGCATAAATCAGGTGTACACTGCTGCATCATAATTTCTCCCTGCTTTACCCCCTTCTCCTTCCTGGAGTAGGTTGCACAGCACACTGAAATTTTACAGCTTATTTTAGTTACTCTGAATTATCTGTGCATTGCTTTTCTTATTCCCAAGAGAGAGAATGTCTTTGACCATACTAAAAAAGCTTGTCATAGGGAGACTGTGGATTCTGTGTCGCTGAGGGGTTCAAGAACAGGTTGGACAAATACCTGTCAGGAACAATCAAAGCATACTTTTTTGTGCCACTAGGCATAGAAGTGGACCAGATGATCTCCTTCAGAGGTGTCTGAGGCTGATTTTCTTTGATGCTGCTGTGCAACCAATTCTTATCCTGGTGTTCTGCCTTAGGGAGGAGGATCTGTGGTAGTATAATCATAGTTTTTGTCATGCTGTTCTGTTTCTAAATATAATATCTTATTGAAAGGGATATATAACCATTGATTTTAATCTGTTAAGACTAAGAACTTCCATCTTTTGCAGTATTTATAATACTTTATAAAGTATGAGTGTCTGTTTCAAGTTTCTGAAGGACCACATTTCTAAGTGACGACTACCAAGTGTCTAAACAGGAATGATCCTGGGAACAAGCTTGCTTGTTTAAAGTTTAAGCATCTTTTCAACAGAGAGGCATAAATTAATGCTTTCTAGAGATAAGTAGTGGATTGACTTCAGTAACAAGCTCAGAGTCATGGAAAACATTTTTTTTTATCCAACCCTTGCAATTTGATGGAAACTTAGAAGTGGAAGCATTAAACAGAAACATTTCTATTTTTTTATTTGCTTTGTTTAAACAAATAGATTCTTAGTCAACCATTGACCTTATGGATAACTGGCAAAATGTACAAAAAAAAGCCAGGCAAAGTGAATGGTTGGCCTGCAGTTTGATATAGGATAATATAGACCATGGCAAAAATGATATTCGAGAAGCTCCTTATCCTTGTTGGCACCATTTAACAGCAAATAATATAATTCATACTTAAACAGGAACCACATCTGTTCTGCATTTTTTACTGGAAGTAAATATGTAAAAATGTTTTGTCAGATAATGAAAAAAAGGTAGCAAGTAGTATTGCATTGCTAATAAACTTATAGAAATAGGCCAGTTTTTTAAGTGCTGCCATGGGGATATTCATTTCCTGTATTGTCTCAATGCAATATTATACGCTCCAGAAAGTGAATTATTCTTGGACAGCACTGAACTGAACCCTGTGTTGGTAGCTGAAAACGTTGCCTAGATTGATGACCAGTCAAAAGATGTTGCCATTGTGGGGGTGCAACACTTCTATCAACCTGATATCTTTCATATTGATGGGAATTGGGGAATTACCCCTACTATTCTGTTCTTCACCTTAAAAGCACCCAGCTATACACAGAGTAATGCTGTATATGCAGCATACAGCACAGGTCTGTGTGAATGTTTCTTCCATCTTTCCCTCTGTTGGTCTTCCTGCACTTTGCCTGGGCACGTGGTCTTCATCATACTTCCTGTGCACATTTGTAGGAAGGAAATGGGGAGGTCCACCCCCCAAGAAAGCTTCCCCCATCATCTTTTCTTCTGCATCCAAGAAATATGAACACATTGCTGCTTAGCTTTTCCTTCAGCCCAGTGTCCCCCACATCCCTTCAGACGAGCCCTTCGTGGAGCTATGTTTTAGTCTTGCTGATATTGTGTCATTCAATTGTTTGTTGCTGCTGCAAAGCAATGATTTCAGAAGCTACTGTAAGGGAAATACCTGCATTTCTGGACCGTGTATTTTATAAAACCAAATAACTCTGTGGTGCTTAAAATTTTTTGTTAGGTTAGCTTCAGAAGAAAAGACAGTACTTTACTTTTAGAGAGTGATGTTACTCCATCTGTACTATGCAACAGAATTGTCACCTCGCAAGTGTAGTGACGGAGGCTGGTATTGAAGAGTCCCATAGTGTCTTGGCATAATGGACATTCCCACCGTACAGTGTTCTTCCCCTTTTGCTCTGTCTTTCCTCCCTGTGTGAGTCACGTAAGTGGTTTTAAATGTCTTTCAGTGAGTCATATGGTATTGCTGATGGATAGTTCTGCTAATTCTGTCCCTACTTGAATGTCACTACATAGAGAGTCTCTTTGCTACCTAAAAACTAACATTTCATTTGGTCATCTACTTGACACCTTTATAATTAGTACTTGCTTTCCTTAAGCACACTTTTTTTTTTGTCATAGCAATGTCAAAACCTCAACCTTTTGTTTGTACTCTGAACTGTCAGTTTGAATTTTTAAATCCCTTTTCAAAAATGGATCAGACTGAGTTTTACATTGGCTGCATACCTCCTAACACCTTCTGGCAAGCATCAGAAGCCAAGAGTTCCACTCCGCCGTGGCTTATTGCTTGACTGAAAAAGAATCAAAACGCACATAGGAAATTTAATGTGCTGAAAGCGAGAAGAAGAAAAGGATTGAAGGTTGGAAACAAATGTAAAGACTTTGTATACAAGTGGCAGCTGGAATGTATGAGACTACATGCAGTACAAAGTGTTCCTCAGAACAGGAAAATGTAGGTCTGTTATAGCAGCCACAGTTTTTAAACAGTGAATTAATTTTGTGATGGCAACATTCACAAAATTCCTAACCCAGTTGTTTCATTCAGCCTGCAAATGAAGGAGGCAAATGCCTGAAGACATTGTGCATGTGGTATGGAAAGGGGAGACTAAGCTGGCAAATGCCAAAAATTAATAGGGAAATACTAACACCTTTCCAGGCACACAGCTAGGCAGGAAAATCCTGTTTCAGACACTTGGATAGGCAAGATATATTTCTGGAAAAAATGTGGGAAAGAGCCAAAAAAGATGATTTGTTTGACTGCAGTACTGAAACATATTGTATTGGCATTACAAGATATGTTTTGGCATTAAAATGCAATAAGCAGGGAAATGAACATAGTTCAATGTCTTCATTGCTTCTTCCCCAAGTAATGGCTTCTTCTAAGGCAGTTTTTAAATGATAAAAGCACTTTCACAGTCTTGGTGATGATAAATGTACTTAGAAATGTAATCTAAATAATAGTATTATTTCCTTCCCCACCCAAAATAATGGAACATGTAAAATAAACAGTTAAAAAATAATACTTGCATCGTAGCTTTTAAAAGTTCTGAGTTTGAAAAACTAAACCAGATGTCATCCAAATGCAGTGGAGTGACTTGGTGAGCAGAGCATCACCATCCAAACAGTAAGAGTCATGCTTCAGGTTTCTATAGAGACAAATCAATGCAAAGTCATATTGAATTTTTTGTTGTTTTGAGATGTAAACCTTAAAAACAAGCATTCCTTGTATTGTAAATGGAATATAAGCATCCATGATGCTTCTAAGTACCCTCTGTTCTGCTGTTCTTGTATGCAGTTTTTCTGTTGGTATAGCATGTACGTTGGCCAAGGGTGTACTTTGATATACCTGGCTTTCAAACAGTTACAGAAGTAATGTAACAAGATTAGGTCTGTCAGGAGTTACTTGGTCTATAAATGTGTCTTGAAACCACTTTTTTTCTTTGCAAGATGTCCTAGTGATGTATTCAGATTTCAGTTCATCTTTTGTGCTACTTTCCAAACACCTATTGTTAGCATGTTCTACAGAATGCTCTCTGATGATAGTGTATTACATACCATTAGTGCTAGTACAACTCTCAGTTTCTGTGTTTTCTCTTAAATATATTTCCACCATGTGTTTTAACATGGATGGGAAACTTGATCACTTTTGCTGTTTTGCAAAGAGCCTAAGAACACTCTGATTTCCTGGGGAATGAAAAGCGGTGAGGAGCTGTGCAGTCTGCTGAACAGACTTGTGGGCTTCTCTCTCTAAATGTTTAAACTGGTATTGTCATGAACTTTTGAAACATATTTTTTGGTTCCCAAGTAATGAGTCATGGTCCTCAGAATCCCATAAAGAATTGCGCAGTTGGTAAATGAACAGGGAATTGACAGAAACATTGGTGTTGGAACAAATACTATTGAGGATGCCTAGAGGCAACCGTTCATCCTAGACGATGAGCAGGAGGATTTCATCAGAGGATGAAAGAGAGGATTTCATCCTAGACGATGAAATGAGGAACAAGTAAGTAGGCATAGATACAGCTGCTAATAACTGTTACAAACAACAGTCGTTCTGCTTCATTAATTTGCCTGCCGACAAAACTTCAATTTCTTTCCCTGCAGTGTTTGTAGTGGTCATAGTGAAATTAGAACATGCAAAAGGGATTTAGGTACAAGTAGCAGAGGGTACATAGGCATTTTTTCTTTCAAGCAGCAGAAATGACAGCATTAGGAAAAATAAACTTGAGGAATATTAATATCAGCTGTGCTAAGACAGCATTTTCAGGCCCTTCTTACCACTGCTATTGACAGTAGCTGTCTTTGTGTCACAATTTTGATTATGTTGCACACTCAACATTACAGGCAGACTTACCTTCATGATCAAAAGATCAATTTCAGTGCTCCTTTCTGAAATTCAGCTGTACACATCCAGCTGCATTCCCCACCAAGATTCCATCACATGTCAGAATCAATCAGTTATTTTTTTCACTTCTGTGAAAAGTGCTAGTTCTCATGGTCAAGCAGAAATTTTGACAGGAAAAAAATGAACACGAGTTAAAAACCCCTCTGAAGCATATCCCTTTTTCTGTATAACCTATATTATAAACATACAATAATATATTTTGTCACCACAAAGTAAGGCTTGCCCAGTCCCATGGCTCTGACTTTTTACCATCTTTTTCAGCAGCACTGGTTAAATTGTGAAAACAGAAAGACTGGGCTAGTTCATAGCCAGTTTCTTAGAATAGCATCAGAGAATGATTTAGGTTGGAAGGGACTTGTGGAGGTCGGCTGGTCCAGCCTCCTTGCTGAAGGAGGGCCAGCTTTGGAGTGAGATCAGTTGCTCAGGGTCATCACAGACGTGAAGTCAAAACATGTCTTTGTGATAGGATAAAAAAAAATAAATTGAATGAAGTACAGATGAACTTCTGCCAAAATAGCGCTTAATTCATCTGACTCATTTGACAAAAATTAGAAACAGTTAAAAATAATTTTTGACATGAAGAGAGATGGGCTATGAAGCTAAACCAATTTATTTTGCTGTTTTCTTTATTAAAAGTATAATACTTTTATCCTGAGAGCTGTTTTTTAAAGTTCTGTAGTTTAAATCAGAAAAAAAGCAAGCCATGAGACAAACACAGAGACAGAGAAGAAAAAATTTTCTTTTGGATTGTCTTTTAAGGAAGGGCTGTAATTAGGCTAGTTCTGCCTACCTCATTAGCACTCCTTCAGTCCATCTGCCCCAGGTTACTTTGTGTTTCTCATGTTTCTCTGACCTCTTAAGCCATTAGCAGACTTGGCTTTTTCTATTGAATATATGCTAACCTGTTGGGTTGAATATTCCCGGGTTTCTCCATTAAGTGTGTGATGAACTGTTGGGCATTTCTTGTTAAAAGATAAGTGGAAGGTGGTACATGATACATGCCAGACAGAAGAAAGATAGACTTGCTTAGTCCTGCAATTAAGCAGTTTTGTAGTTACAAGACCTTAATAGTTCATCAGTCGAAGATACCCTGAAGGAGTGAACATGAAAGCTTCATCATTCCATGTAAAAAAAAGAGAAATTTTGCTGTTATTGCTTGGGTCCAAGCATCTCTCTGTTAATGTAGGATGCAGTCATAAAACTATCTGTGTCTCAGACTTCATGCCTAGTAAGGGGCCATTAATAATCAAAAGCAGTGACATGGTTCATCATGACTATATCAAGTCGCACTGTCACTGAAGACTTAATGACTCCAAGACTCACAATTTCTGGGAGCTTCAGCTGAAGGTGTTTTCTAGCACTTGATTACATCTTCGCAAAGCCAGCAGCTTGGACACTGCTTAGACACTGGATTAAGAATTAGAAGGTCTTGTTGCCCTGGCTCAATTTGAGAGGTTAACTTAAACTCCCTGTGTCTCATCCTCCCTTCTATAAATAGAACATAGTGTGTACCATCCTTCCTTAAAAGACTATTTTAGATGGTGGTTGAAGACTTCCACAGAGTTACTTGGTGTTAAAAATACCTAGTTTATTTCTACCAAATAGTCAGTCTGGTCTTTTCTGTTAAGCCTGACATCAAGAATAAATCTACCAGAAAAAAAGTTAAATGAAAAAACCCACCTAGGTGACCCCTTTGCTCTGTTCATCCATCAGCAGGGAAGTAAACAGTTTGTCTATGATTGCCTGTCTCACTTATCTATTACAGTCTATTTGTTCTTCCTACCCTGTAATTACTCCATTGGATCTGCTGAAATACCCTGTGATTCACATTCAAACTATTTTCAGAAACACCCTTTAATTCTGGCGTGATATTTCATTGCTCAGTAAATATGAAGAGGTGCTCAAGATTTGCTTTATTACAAAGTTCTGGATAGCACTGAAAACTTACTGCTGTGTGAGGTTCCAGTTTGGCAGCAACTAAAAACTGATTTCCTGCATAATCGGAATGCCAAGAGCTGAAGGCAGCAACAGTAGGAGGCACAAATTTGCCTCTTCCCCATACTAAGAAACTGAGTCAAGGCAGTCCCCCTTCAGTGGGATACCCTCACCTCTCCTGACATTGCCTCTTTATTATGAGTTCCAGTTTGATTTTTAACTTCAAAAAACTCCAACATTTAAACTTTTTAAATTCCATGTTTCTATGGTTTAGATCACTTTACACCTTGTGCCTTAAGTGTGAGGAAGGGAGACCTAGCTGGCTGCCCCAGGTGGGCCAGACATTAAGACCATAAATAAACTTCCCTTGAAAGGAAGTTAATGGAGGTGACCCAAAAGGATGACTGATTGCCTGGCTGCATCACACACTCTGAAGCGAAGGTGGTGAGCATGCGAGGTGAGCACCTTGGGGCATGGAGCAACTGTACCTGCTCTATGGAGAAGTGTATTGCTCATGTACGCTTGTGGTTTCCTGGGTGTACGTCTAACTTGTTTGTGGGACCACATGGTTTTAATCTCCATCCTCAAATGGCAGGTGGTAAACGAGGAGACTCACAGGTTTGCTGGATGTCGGAAAGTGTAGCATCTACTGGAGGGTGTAGGAAGATAGTGCTAGTTTCTGGGCCTAAGCAAGCTGAACCAAGGAGTCTTTGCTACTGGAAGAAATACAGATGTATTTCCATATCTGTACCAAGAGCTGGAGAGACAGTGTCTAGGCTTTGCACAAGAAGACAAGAGCACACCACATCCAGATTTTTGGCCTAATACACTAATCTGGTAAACATTTTAGAAACCAGCAAGTCTTGGGATACCCCACGCTTTTTGTCCTGCTAAGAAGCAAGGACTTGCATTCATTTTCTACACATGCAGGAATGATTAAGTTCAAAGAGGAACAAGATCTCAGTGTAAGATTTTGGGTTCATTTTCTAGTTCTAAGCCACGTATTTCCATTGGGAAGTTAATGGCTTAATGGCTTTCCTTTTTTCCTACTTGCCTTTACCTTTTTATTCTTTCTCTAGTATTTCTGGGATATAGCGCTAACCTTGCTTTAGCATTATTGGATATGTGCTGTAATTTACTACTAGAACTGACAGGTTGCTCCTGGGGATTTCTGTGTACAGGGTTTTGATTTAAAAATAGCGTACTGAAAGGTTACAGGAAAAAAGGTACAGCAAACCCCTTGCAAAGCCAAGTAATTGCTAATATCTTATCTTTACCGTAATTTTCCTTCAGGAAAAGATTTTAAAAAATGTGGACTGTGCATATGAATCAGTTGAGTACCACAATGGTACAATTTCCCCAACTCTGATGAGAAAAATATAATTCTCAGAAATCCATGTTGCTTTTAGTAACCAAAAAAAAAAAAAAGAAACAAAAAATGCTTACTGATATTAAATTTAGAAAAAGCAGCATTTTGAGAAAGTCAACAATATGCTTTACAAAATTACCACTACAGGCTCTTAAATGAAGGGTAATGCAGGTGTGAGTTACTTATAGCACTTCTGGAAAATGTGTCAGACTGAAAAGTATGAATAAACATTAACAACTTTTTAAAGGACTACAACAACATTTAAAACTGTTAGGAGAAAGTTGGGTTTTATGTTCCTTTAAGTAATGTATTGTCCTTGGATGCTGCTTTGTTTTAATAAGCACTGACACTTAAGGAGCATTTTATTGTCCTCCCTGCTGTCAGTCTATTCTCATGAAGCATGCTTAAATTAAAATTCTGACTCTTGCCAGTTGTAACTAACCTTGTTTCTTAGAAAAAGATATTTTCCATCTTACTTGGGACCTGTTGCCTTACTTGTTTGAAAGCTGCCCTTTTTACTGTGACCATACTTGGTGTTATTATGGCTGGGATAATGCAAGGAATTGCATATTATGCCTCTTTTCACTGGACGACTCAAATAAAGACCACTAAAAATGTATCCAACTTGGACTTTAACTTTGCAAGGGTTGTTTTTTTTAAAAAAAGTTACATTTCTAATTCCTTTCGGCTTATTGATTAATGGCTTTTAACGCTGATTAAGACTCAGTTGCTTACATTGGTTAAAGCTTTCTTCCATTTATGTCCTTGGCTGTTTCTGTAATCTGAAGTGAAATGTAGTCCTGTTTAGAAAAGTTGCTCTAAAATAATACTGTCTACTAATTACTTTTCAGTCAGTATTGCATACCAATAGAAATGAATGGAAAAAGGAAAATTGGTCAACGGTAATTAAAAGAGATGTAGTGTACAATGTTATTAATATTAAAAAATCAAATACAAAATGCTTGGCAAATACGAGAAAAATGAGTTCAAGGGTCAAATAGTACCTCGGGGAAAGAAATTTTAAGACTCTTCACTGCTATCTGTTTCCTTTTCCCCTTATTCACTTCTTTCCCCTTAATTAAAAGATATTACTTCTTACAGAATTTAGTCAGGAGAGGCAAAGATGAAACATAAATCCTGAAAGACTTATTACTTGCAAGCTTAAACAGCTTTGATGGTTTAAATTGCCTATTAACAGTAAATCAGAATACTTGAAGTAAAAAAATAAATCAGGTAAATAGTACACAAGACTACAAATTTAGGCAGTTTCATTTGTAAGTTTTTGCGTTTTGTTTTTTTTTAAATATTTCTTTGATACCAAGAAGTGTCCAAAGGAAAGACAAGTAACACCTACTCCTATACTATTTTATATCCATTACATATAGTGTATCTGCCTCACTAATATAGTCTAATAACTAATTAAACAGAACACTAGCACTGTTACTACCAACTTGGGAAAATAGATAAAAATAACACAACTTTAAAGTATTGTGCCGAGTTCTTGGACTGTGGTAGTTAAAAAATTCTCTTATTAAGAACATGGTGGTGGTACTTAGTACTGCTGAGTACTTTGGCAGAAAAGGCAAATTTGTTGAATGGGTATTTATTTTCTGTATTTGGAAAGAATGACATACTGATACCATGTGAAGTTTACAAAATACTATCTCAACCCTTTAGTATCAAGGGCAAAATTAAACATTCTTTACTAGGAAAAAAATTTTAAAATTAAAATTAAAACATCTAAAATTTCAGCGTGTAAAGCATACACACCAGAATTAAGAGGTAATGCTCACCTTATACATTATTTTATATGAACTAAAGAGTGCTGTGTAATAGTGTTATTAAAAAGCTCCAAATAGAATGATCCAGGTGCCCTATAAGGTAGTCTAAGTTTGGGGTGAAATAATAGAAGGACTTATATGGGATTTGGTTGATAAAGAACTAAAGAATAGGAATATAATTTATAACGGTCAACCGAGTTCTATGGAAATGGTTCTTTTAAAATTACTTTTCTTCAAATTAACTTGAATTCATTCTTTAAAGAGATTACAAGTTTGGTTGTTAAGAGTGGTTTCATAGCTGGGACACTGCGTTTTTGTGTGGTATTTATTTTGTTATTGAAAGTCTTCCTATTTAAAAGAAAATGGTGCCATCATTAATGTCTACATGAAGCATTCTCAGAACCAGGCACTTGAATTTTTGATAGATTTACATTTTATTGATATATTTAGTTGTTTTGATGGATTTAAAAAAATTCTTATGGGCTGCTGTCACTGAGTGAACATCTAATAACAGTCACTATTCAATTTGTTTTCTCAAAGTGACCTGATGATTTAAAAAGGCATTGGACATCGATTACAGTTTACAAGACACAAACACTGGCAGAATGGTCAATAAAGATATTTGTTAACATTAGTATTAATAGATAAGCACGGAAACAATAAATAGAACCATACAAATTCATAATTCAAAAATAACGTGCGGTAAAGGAGAGGCTGAGTAGAAGGACCAAGAATGAGGCAAGTGGTGGGGGATAAAGACTGATTTCCTGGAGAAACTGAAAATTTTTTAAATGATCAAGATATTACTTGTTTATGTTAAAGTATATTCACACCTTGTTTATGTTAAAGTATATTCACACCTTTTTAAAAAAAACCTTTCCCATGTAGATGAGAGATCACCACAGTTGAATACTGGGAAATAAGTACATGTTTTTCAGTCAAGGCAGTGTCACACAGCTCAAAAATTATGTGTCCTTTGAGGAACTGAGAGGGTTTTCTTCAGAGGAGCGCCACTTTGATGGTTTTAATCGGCTCCAGTCATAGACTCAGAACTGAGCTGGTATTTAAGACAGCATCTGGAAATGAGTATGGATTTACCTGGGACAAGAGTTCACAATTCCAGATCTTGCCTGCACTGCTTTGTCTATCTTTAGCTAGATTTATTATTTGCAGTTGCTATCCTTGCCTTTTCAGTCTTGTGGCTGGAATACCTGACATTCCCACTTCCTTACATCCATATTAAATGAGGCATCCTTCTGTCTGCAGTCTCTGGAGTTCAGGCTTAATAGTCTCCTCTATAAATCTATGAATCTACTAAACATATTCCTTTTACAAAGGAAAAGCAGCTTTACAGTGTTGGCCTGGAGGCAGCCAGGGTTCCTTATGCTTTATCTGCTGTCAGGGGATGCCTAAGTTTTTTGAGTCCATATTAGGGTGATAATAAGGGCACGTAACACTAGAACAGTGATATGTCTAGCTGACACCGCTAATGCTTACCTGATCTGTCTTCTGCTAATGAACTTGACCTTTGATGATTAGGTGAAATAGGTGCAAGAGGCCAGGAAAGTTCAAGAATATTAAAAGAAGTGGAGAAAGGACCAGAATTTTCTTTGCATCACTAAATTTGTGATATTGACTTGGGTAGGGAGGAGGGAATGTCCAGCTTTTACCACTTAGACGTCTCTTTTCAGAGATATACATAGAACAAAGACTGTATCTCTCAAGGCTGTCATGGCAAGTGACCAACGTGGATGTTACTTTGATTAACTCATAAAAGGATTCCTGAAAAAATAGTATTTAACAAAAATTATTGTTGTAACAAGAAGAGATGATTGCATCTTACTGATGTGCTGTCTATGGGTTCTTTGAGAAAGTTACTGGCTGTATGAGCAGAGAGGAAAATACTGATTGAAATTGGCACTGACCATTCACAGTACACAATCTGTGTGAATCTAGAAAGGTTTCACATTGGAAATCAATTTTGAATACAGAGAATCACTGAATATGAAAATTGGAAGTGAATACAACACTGAATAAAAATAAACAAAAATTAGCCTTAAATTGAATGTCTGAAATGAGAAAAATAATACTGAGGTAATAGAATTCATTATTTATGAACAAGATTATTATTTATTCCTTCGTGGTTTCGTTACGCACTTTAATTAGTTTGACAAGGCTTATAGATAAACTTTCAAATTTTTGAGATACTATTTGATTAGATTCAGTAGCAAACAGTGAAAAACCAAGCAATCTGACAGATTATAGAAGGATTTAAATAAATTAAATGGATGGGTTAATGGGTGGCAAATGCTATTCAATCCACTTAAATGTGAAAGAATATGTAAGAATACAGAGTAAAATATGGTGGTATCTGTTTGTAGGGAGCTTGTTTCAGGGCACAGGCCAGGAGGGAGAATACAAGTGATGTACTATAGAAACAAATCATTAGGTCATAAATGGAGTTAATGGGAGTGGTGGAAAGAGGGGCAGTAGAAAACACTGCCTGGGGACATATTTGCTGCTGTGGTAGAAAGCCATCCTTCCCTTCCCGACCGAGGGCTGGTGGGCCACCTGCAGGGAGGGAATTTACAGGCTGCTGTGAAGGTTCATTGTATCATCATCATCTTGCTTTCTCCCATGTTTCAGCTCAGGTTTTAAATGATCCTGAACGTTTGTCCTATGCAATAGGAAAAGCAGGTGTATTGTAAAGGTCACAAGTGGTGGCATTTTCACCAATAGGTGATGTTGCAGCCTTGCCTCAGTGCGAATTTGGGGTTTCTGATGAGGAGGTGAGAAGGAAATTAAGTCCTACTCTTGCAAATTGGAATTACTTGCTGGGTCCATGCAGCAGTCACGGTTCCTAGGGAAATAAGCCAGTAGCATTGGCTTTAAAACAGTGATGAAAGCATTTTGCTTGAGGAAAATATGTGCCGGTTATTTAGGGAATGAGAGTTTGTTAGTGCTTAGCAGCCCCATGTCTCCTTTGGCAGGTAGATTTACAAGAAAACACAATATTGGGGAAAGTGTTTCCGTGGCAATGCTCAGGCCTTTTGTCAGCATTTTTCAAGCAAGGATTGTGATGTGCGGTGCCGGGCCATACAGGGCAAACGCTTTTGCTTCCAAGCACCGAGAGGAAACTGACCCTTCTGAACTATGGCGAGGCATGAAAAGGCGAGAGGCAACAAGGTGGTGACTGCAGGAGGCTTTTTGTAGGATTGCCCCTATATTGTTCCAGCTGGGAAATAGCTTGGGACTGCCTTTTGAGAGAGTTCAACCTAGACCTTTGATGCTGATGCGAGGGAAGAAGCCGCAGAAGGAAACCTAAAAGCTGCTGATGCAAAAGAATAACTGTTTAAACAATAGATGTGAATAGTTGCCCAGATAACGGTTTAGCCAGATGGTTACTGGGCTGTTGGACTTCAGACCTGAATGAAGTCCGATCCATGGTATTGAAGGGGTCATTATTATACTCAAGTGCACACAGATTACCAGAAAGAACCAGCTCCTATTTGACTGGAAATTTTTCTTGTTGTGAGTAGTATTTCCAGTGCAGTTGGATGAGAAATGAATTTTGCTTAAAGGCTCATCAAGAGCTCTGAGCTGTTAACCTCTTTCCCCCCGCCCCCCCCCTCCCCCCCCTCCGCTCTTTTTAAGCCTGAGCTTGCCCATAGTCCTCTGCCTGATGTAGGCAGAAGAAAGGATGTGTCTTTGAGTATGGGGGGAAGAAGGATCCCTGGGTCCTCTGGAGGTGATTGCACTATTCACAGTTTTGCAGACTTACTGGATTTGCACAAAATTTCTCACAACAGAATACTGTTGGAATACTGTTATCTGAGAGCATCTTTGTATGGGTGATGGAACATGAGAAAGCTTTTAAGTTACTGAAGGAGAGAAGGTGTGTCTTCATGTTGTCTCTAAATGCACAATTTAGAATCCCTCTTAATCAAACAAGTTGATGTTGTAAGTACATGTAAATTTAGGGAAGTCACAAGTTAAAAAGGAAACAAGGTTTTCACAAACTTATATTTTTGGATGCTGTATATATTTTTATATCTACCAGATATGCACTTTGCACCACCAGCCTTCCATCTTTGTGTTATTTTGAGTTATGCATATGTAAAAATGGATATGTAAATAAACTTTACACATAAACTGGGAAGACAAACTGCAGTAGTCGATGCTGTCATGGCAGGACAATGTCAGTGAGACTGTGAATGAACCAGGGACACCATTTAAAAGAACAGGTGAGGAATTGTGACTTTCTTCAAGGTGCTCACAGGCATTCTACTAATGAATGTACGGGATATACTCAGTGTTTGCAATGCAACTCATGAATTTATTGATTCACTTATCAACCTACTGGTGAATGATGGTAATAGGACTGTTTTTGCAGCAAGCTTGCAGTGAATGGTAAGCACGCCTTCTCATGATAATGAGCCATCAGCAAACTGCAATGAAAACCAAGCAGGAGAAAGAAGGACGGGCAGAACTTTGGCTGAGAACAGCATCCATGGGCTGAGCACAGGGCATGATCGTCCCACAACAGCAACTGGAACAACTATTTCTGGAACATCAGAAGCCTCAAGTCAGACAATGCTCCCAAGAGAGGGTGCAGCTCTCCAGGTCTGGGCCTGCAGGGGGCACCCGGAGCCTCTCACTGAGGCAGGGGCTGGAGGAGAAGGTGTCCTTGGATGCAGGTGGAGGGTCTGTGTCACCAAGTAAAGGAGCTGCAGGTGGAGGTCAGCAGACTGCACAGCATCAGAGATGACCAAAAGGAGACTCGCCAGAACTTCTCCAAGACCATGTGGCTAAAGGAGCATGAGTGCCCAGCTGTACTGAAGAAGGGGCAGAGTCCGTATTTTTCAGGCTGGGAAATGATGACAAAGGCTGGAAGCTTGTGCCTTCTGGTACCCACAGAAGAGGGTCAGTGCCCTGGTCAGTGTGCTGGTAGGAGATGAGAGGCTGGGAGCTATGTTCAGTGTAGAACCAGAGCTGGCTAATCCGGAGTCACACAGCAGCACCAGGAGGAAGCAGGAAAGGATTGCTGTGGTGGGGAATGGAGGCCTCAGTCTGGTGTACTCATCTGCTGCCTAGAGTTGTTTGTTGCTGGCCAGGGACATGGACCTCAGATGTGGAGAGACTGCTAAACGCAACCTGGGCCAGCCCTCAAACTATTAACCCTGCTGCTCTTCCATGTCCTACAGACAGGGGGAGACCTGGAGCACGTGAAGTGTGACTACATGGCTCTGGGGGTGAGGGTCAAGACCTTGGGGCATGGATGGTTTTCATTTTGATCTTACTGGTAGAGAAGGAAGGACTTCTACTTCAAAGAAAGGTCTCAATTCTTTTTAAAGACATACCCAGTTATTTCTCTAGTTTTCATGAACCTCTTTAGAAATGAAATAAGTAAAATGCCTGAAAGTGCTTTTGAAAACAAAATGCACTCCATTGAAAATGTTTACATTTTGAAATAGCATTAGTCTTAGTAATGTTCTGGTTTAGGTCTCCAAAATGTGTGGAAATACCTTTCAGTAGTCCTTTTCTTTG
Organism: Charadrius vociferus; assembly: GCF_000708025.1. NCBI lineage: Eukaryota > Metazoa > Chordata > Aves > Charadriiformes > Charadriidae > Charadrius > Charadrius vociferus. The sequence continues at coordinate 194,573 of NW_009646412.1, forward strand.
TTTTGATTTGAATCACAACCTTCAATGTTTGGCAATATTTCTGTAACTGGTAGATTCCTTGTAAATGGAATAAATTTCAGTAAGTTTTAAAAATCTTTTAAACTTAAGTTTAATGTGTTCATCTCATATGCAAAGGTATACTGCACTCCTTATAAGAGCAAAGTCCTGGTTTGTGAACTTTGAAAACCCATACTTTTTTTCATTTCAGCGATAGGAGAGATTTTTATTCACATAGGCCTTCTGAGTTTATGCCAAAGGTTAGGTTTTAGATTTTTGTATGGTCATTGGAAATCCAAATGAATATTTATATTTACTTTAACTCATTTCTGTTCTACTTGTTACCATTTAAGTTTTGCCTCTTTTCCCATGGAAAACAGGAACAAGTTGAAACATTAAAGAAATAAAAACCTCATAATTGGTGTCTGGTAATTAGAAACATAGGAACTCAAGCTAGGGTCCGGGCTGTCTTAGCATTATTAGTTATATTTTGTCAACAAAAGATATTCAGCATGTACTGCTGTGGAGAGCAGTGAAAGGATCACATCAATGACCATTACAAGTTTTAATTTTTTAATGCCTCTGCTATTTCAGTGCAGAGAAAAAGAAAAATGAAAATTAAGGGCAGTACCTATAATTTCGCTCCATTGGGATGGCTGTAGGAGGGTGTCTTGCAATTTTGTCAAAGAAAGAATTCCCATTGATATCACTAAACACTGTGGTTTTGCAAAGGCTGTAAAGTCATACTCTGTCGTCAGCCTCTTAACTACCTTTCTACTCTTAATATGCAAATGTGATCCAGAGTTCATGCAAACATCCTGGTACTCTACAGAAACACTGGTAAACTTGGTTTAGTTATTTTTATGACACATCTCAGAAATCTTTATTAAAATATTGCAGAAATGGATTTCTGTTTCAGTTACTTGATACAGGGTGGCAGCAGTTACAATGAATTAGAGATACATTTATCAATTAGTTGTTTGGAAAATTTCTTTCTCCTGTGATTATTCTAACCTTTCTTGACAACAGTTGGTGAATGCTTGGTCTGAAATGAACATTTTTCCCTAAATTAAGCTTTAGACACTAATTTTATACTGTAGGTATCTCTGGTAGGATTCCTGCACTGAGCTCTGGGTGCGCTTGTGTAGCAGAAACATCTGGTTATTTGGCAGATCCTGCAGACAAATGTGTTGCCAGCTTCAGAGCTGTCTCCTCATTTGCCTCATGATTTGGCTTTTCTTGGCAGATTGACTCAAATTCCTTAATGCCTTTTTCTTTTTTTTTCTGATTTTCTTTTTATGATAAAGGCAATAATTAAAAGGCTTTAAGTTTGTTAGTGAATCTTTATATGCTGGAAATTCTGCTTGGAATATCACTAAAGAAGCAGAGGTGACAGGAAAGAGAAGTTTGGAAGTAGTATTGTTCACTTAAATTAAAAATAAAAATGACCTCTTTGTGTTGTCATGTAGCACATAAAATAGCTGAAAATGCCAGTCAGGACAATGATGGGTACTGTCCAAACACAGATAACCGTGATACTCACTGCCACAGGGAGCATTATTCTCTAGCACTATTTGCACAAAATATATCTCAGCATACTCTATGTAAATTTTTGCAATTGCAGTTACCAAGGCCCAAGATAATATCATAGAATCGTAGAATCATAAAATGGTTAGAGTTGGAAGGGACCCTGAAGATCATCTCGTTCCAACCCCCTGCCATGGGCAGGAACACCTCCCACTAGACCAGGTTGCTCAAAGCCCCATCCAACCTGCCCTTGAACACCTCCAGGGATGGGGCATCCACATATACACATGCATATATACAATGCCTGTAAAATATACCAAGCTCTGTCAATAATATCATCTGCTCTGTGCACACTGACAAGGAATAATGGATATGTTTGTGCATTTTCAACATTGCAGACCATTATAATTTGCTACGGTTTTCCAACCAACTACCCTACCAATAGATCATTTACCTATTGACAGAATGCTCTAAACAACTTTGTTCTGTGCACCTACACTGTTCTGTTATGTGGTTGCTCTTGGAAAAACACTAGGAGTTAGGTGCCTTATACCCATACTTGCTTTTACAAATGAGGTGTGTTTATAGTGAGAGATGATTATGGCATTTTAGGTTGTGCTTACTTTCATACTTTTTTATTATTATGATTTCTATGGTGAGTTTTTCTTTCACTAGACA
>NW_009646412.1:196803-285276 GCF_000708025.1 Charadrius vociferus
TTATATGAGTAACATAATCCTGTTAGATATTTAAATTTTCATCTCTTTTGTCTCATTTGTATAAATGCTCTTAGGGAGGGTTATTTGCTTCACATTAGTTTGCTAGAATAAATTTGACTAGCCTCAGAGGCAATGTTAATCTCTTCTGATGCAAATTGTGCTTCATATGCCAAGACCAGGTGGCAAGGCTGGTATTAATGGGATCATAAGGGTATTAGGCAGTTTCTTCAGGATGTAATACTTTAGCCTGTTTTATTAGAACTGGACCATTCATCCGGTTTCATCTGCTGAACGTCAGTCTTCGTGCCTAGGTGTATCAGGGCTGTGTGGAGCACAAGCTGCCTCCCTGGTTCATCTGAGATCCCCAAGTCATGGTTTGCCAGTGGATAAAACTGTTGAATAACAGACAATTTCTAAACTGTGGTAACTGAAGATCATAGAATCATAGAATGGTTTAGGTTGGAAGGGACCTTGATGATCATCGAGTTCCAACCCTCCTGCTATGGGCAGGGACACCTCCCACTAGACCAGGTTGCTCAAAGCCCCATCCAGCCTGGCCTTGAACACCTCCAGGGATGGGGCATCCACAACTTCATGTTCCAGTGTCTCACCACCCTCAGAGTAATGGTTTTCCTCCTCATATCTAATCTAAATCTGCTCTCTTTCAGTTTGAAGCTATTACTCCTCATCCTATCACTACACTCACTTATCAGTCCCTCCCCACCTTTCCTGTAGGCCCCCTTTCAGTACTAGAAGGCAGCTATAAGGTCTCCCTGGAGCCTTCTCTTCTCCAGGCTGAACAACCCCAACTCCCTCAGCCTGTCCTCATAGGAAAGGTGCTCCAGCCCTCTGATCATCTTTATGGCCCTCCTCTGGACCCACTCCAACAGGTCCATGTTTTTCCTGTAGATTCATATAAATGCTACCTAGTGAAAAAACAGAAAAGTTGGAAAAGGTTTTGTGAGGACCTACAGACTTGTTCCTGCCTTTTAAAATGAATCTCAGTGTAGTGTTTTGAAGTTGATCAGCCTTTAAAATGAATCCAGATTAATAATTTAAAGATAAGTTGTCTGAATGGCATCATATTTGGCAGCACTCCCATCTCTTTATGTACATAAACATGTGCTATGCTGCTGTGATAGTGAAGTATCAATGAGAAGAAAAGCAGTGCTGGAGCAGGGTCTGACATACTCAGATTCAGGAAAGATAAAAGTAACGCTGTGTAGCCACTTTTAATACTTCTATTGCTAATGCACTGGAACATGTTGCCCATGTGAAAATATGTTCCCTTTGGTACTATCAAAATAATTGCTACCTTAGCATAACTACTGCAAAAAGTGATGGCCAAACAAGCTAATGCAGTTTTAATTTACTTTCCTCTCTTTTTAAAAAAGTAGACAAATACCTTTATGTTACCTTCCTTTTTTTCAGCCTAATTTCCTTCTTTTTTAAAATGCCTTTTCCACTTCTAGGCATAGGCACTTCAGTATAAATGAATACTGATGATGAATTAATTTAATCTACACTAGATCTGCATAGGCTAAAAGTAGGTTATGGTACAAAGCTCCAGTTTCTCACCGAAGTGATAATTTGAGGCCAGCAGAGGTACATACGAGTGAATAATTTAACTCATCTTGTTTTTTTCTCAAAAGAGGAGTATGACACTAAAAATGAAGCAGGCTTTTGAAAACTGGCTATAAAATGTCACTGTAGCATTCTACTTTTATCTCCTAATTGTGTATCACTATCCTGTTTATGTGCTTCCAGTAATTATTTTCGTCTCTAAGCTTAATATTGCTCCTTACCAATACTGATTTTGATTTAATTTTCATCTTTTGAAATAAATCATGGTTTTTCTATGCCTCATTTTGTGTCAGCTGTGATTTTTCTCTGACATCCTACCAAAACAGCAGTGGGAGCTTCTTGTGCTTTGGCTGGAGGGGTGTCTACAATTGTGGTTGGGTTATTTTTTTCCACCCCTCAAGAAAAAAAATAGGCTAGCACAGGCATGTAAAAGAAGGCTGTCATGTTTATCTTATCTTTTGTATTGTTGGGAAGGAATTGTTTGGGTTTTGGACACATCTGTTTTCTTCAACAGGCCACCAAAGAAAGCCAAGGAAACCTGACCATCAGAGAATGGCTTTTCCACTGTGACTTTCCAAATAGAATCACAGAATCATTTTGTTAGAAGAGACCTTTAAGATCATCGAGTCCAACTGGTAACCTAACACTGCCAAGTTACCGCTAAGCCATGTCCCTCAGCACCACGTCTACACATCTTTTAAATACCTCCAGGAATGGTGACTCAACCGCTTCCCTGGGCAGCCTGCTCCAATGCTTGATACCCCTTTCAGTGAAGAAATTTTTCCTAATACCCAATCTAAACCTCCCCTGGTGTAACTTGAGGCCGTTTCCTCTTGTCCTATTTCTTGTTACTTAGGAAAAGAGACCGACCCCCACCTTACTACAACCTCCTTTCAGAGATAAGAGAGCGATAAGGTCTCCCCTGAGTCTCCTTTTGTCCAGCCTAAACAAGCCCAGTTCCCTCAGCTGCTCCTCGTAAGATTTGTGCTTTAGACCTCTTACCAGCTTCATTGGCCTTCTTTGGACATGCTCCAGCACCTCAATGACTTTCTTGCAGTGAGGGGCCCAAAACTGAACACCGTATTGGAAGTGCAGCCTCACCAGTGCTGAGTACAGAAGAGGTACAATCATTTCCCTAGTCCTGTTGGCCACACTGTTTCTAAACAGATGAATCAGAAAGAATTTGCCTCTGGATTTTGAAAGATACTGCTGTATGAGTTCTCGGGATTCATTCCTGGTAGGTCAATTCTGCAGGTATTGGTTGGATGGAGTCTCAGACTGAAACCTGAAGAAAAGGAACTAGTCTTGGTGGCTTTTAAGGCAACAAATAGGGAGCCAGAGCCACAGCTGTGGAGCTTTCAGTAGAAATACTTTGGGAATCCAGAGAAGCCACTTTATGTGACTCTTCTTACAAATCCAGTTTCTTTTTTTGTTGTGTAGAAAATGTATACACACTTTTTTCTGTACCATGCAGTAAAATTATATTGGTATCTGTATATTTTAATTTGTAGGAAACTGTCATGCATAATCTGTATCATACTGAAATTTAGAGGCTTCTTTCATCCTCTTACAGTGTGTGAACCTGATAAAATTCTAAGTGTTAGAAAAAACATGTCTCTATTGCTAAATTGTGCAGCTGTTTGTGGTAATGTGTGTATGTTAAACTTGATGCCACTGTAACTATAACCTTTTTCCCCACTGAGTCCATACAAAAATGAATTATCCAGTCTGGAGTTTAAAAAAAAAAAAAACTGAAATAGAATTTATCTAGTAGTTTTTCTGGTCAGGTGACCAGATTTAATGTCTGTTTTAAGAAGAAACTATCTGCTTGACTTTTCTCCTACTGTGAATAAAAATATTTTAAGCAGTTATGATTCCATTGCTGCCTTTAATCCAGAGCTCACACATTGACTACAATGGGACCAGATTTGAACTGATAGGTATAGTGTGTTTCTGCCCGGGAAATTTTTACACTTCAGGTGAAGTGAGGCAAGCACAAGAATAGATCTTAGGTGAAGTAATGTGATGCTCTTTATCCTTAGGGACCAAAAAAGCATGCAGTGCAAACTACAAAAACTTGACATGCATAGACTTGTATGGTCTACCTTACTAATTGCTCTAAAGTTCCTCACTGGCTGCTGTATTTTTAAAATATGAAGAGAAAATTAGTGTGCCATTGCACTTTATAAATAATTCTTGCACATTTAACTCATCATTTTCATCATTAGTCAGGAAGCAATTAACATTTTAAATGCTAATTTTTAGACTATTAGAGAAATATCCGCTGATATTAGTCTGCTGAGATAGGAGCATGCCATGGCAGATGATTATAGCACGAAGACTGTAGGGAAGAATACTATATGTTTCAATTCAGTGTCAGCAAGAAGTGATATGGTACAGTTCCATAGCAAGCTGGGAAATTTATTTTAACCTGTGGGGGAAAAATAACAAAGCAGAGGTATATAGAAACCCTTACTAGAGAAAAAAAAAAAAGTAAAACAAACATGAAAAGTTTCTTTGAATGTCAGGGTTGCGGGTTTTTTTAAGTAGAACATTTGGATTAGCCCGTTTTTGCACATCTAGCATTAGAAATTTTTTGGTTGTTAGCTTTTTCCTGTTGTAATGTCGCTGGGGTCAAATTAAAACAAGGACAACTGGAGAGCTCCAGCACTTAAAGGCTGGAAATCATATGCAAGCAGACACGCCCACTGATGGGACATGCAAAGGAGTAGGTTTCCAGTTTACTCGCCTTATCGTTGCTCATTCCAGTCAGCAGAGGAGATTCTGAGATTGTATAGGACATACAAAACTCACATATGACGGCTGTTTTTAGAGAAGAGAGAGACCAACTCAGAATATTGTGCTTAGGGGACAGACAACTGGAGCAGGGCTTAAGACCTGCTTTTGGGTCCTGGCTTTGCCAGTGACTTGCTCTGCAGTGTTCAGTCAGGGGTTCTGCTTCCAGAAAAACGGGGTAATGATACTGTCCTCCTTCTTGGGCTACTTGGAGCTTTGTGTCTTCTAAGCTCCATCATAATTACTGTTTATTTTACATAATAACTAATTGCATACTTGTATCCCTCTGGACAAAGACAACCAGAAGAGAGTTAGAAAAGTTATGGAAATGTATGTAGTCTCTGTTGCCCTTTTCCTCTCCCATCCCTTTGAATGCTGACATACTCCGTTTTAGAAAATCCTGATGTTAGCTCTTTAGACATGGAAGTGTGAGAGAGACTTTGTTCTTCCATTTTTTTCATGAGAATTGGCAGAGTCATGTTTTATTAAGTACAGAAACAGAATTGGTAGATCCACTGGATGCCAGACACCATTGATCAGGACATAACATTTTGCCCTATGCAACTTCTCATTTCCATTTTGCTAACGTCTATCTAACACCAAGCCTCATAACAAACAAAACATCATGGTTTGATGAATTGGCTGAATGGGTTCTATTAGCCCTCAACTCTTTCCAAGATGGGCAATAGGGTTTGAAGTCATTCTTCTCAAACTCCTGCTTTAGCAGCAAGTTTACTAGTAGCAAACCAAATATGGTGATGAAATTCAGTTACGTCTGCTCAAGTTGACTGGTTATACATTCAGAAAGACGCACCTGTGTAGCAAACTGCTGGCAAATGTCCATCTAAACGAGCTTGTTATTTCACACACATCCGTTTTGCCATTTCCAGCAGGTAACTTCTCAGACCTCACTGGCAGTGTTCATTCCATCAGCGAACATTTGTTTACATCCTGATTTTTATCTGATAGGACTATCTTTGTTCAATCCAAATACTTTCACTTAAAACCGATTATAACTTTTAAGAACTGTGAAATCTTTTGGTTTATACCTCTCATATGGGAAGTATTGTTAACTTACTTGCAAAACCGTAGTCCAGCTGGAGTTAATGGGAGTGTGAGCAGGGGCTAGCAGTGAATACTTGCATGGCTGTTTTCCACAAAGCCAATTACAAAGGATATCTGCTCACTAACAGGAGCATTCAGAAGGTTCTGGAAAAAAAAAAATACAATATTCTAAGCTGTCTGAAAATAATCATTCTGTAATAAGTATTTATGTTAAAATTTTAGTAGAAAAAAAAAACAAAGACAAAAATTATGATAAAAACTGTAATAATAAGCAGTAACAACTGGAAGGTTACCAAAGTCAAATAAAAAACAACTACACAGAAGTTGAAACTGACTTCACTGGAGCAATTTCCCTGTCTAAACACATGCATAATGTTGTATTTACCTGATATCCATGGCATGTTGCAATGGAATTATTTCACTTGTTCAACACTTGGAAAATTAAACATTCTCTAAAATTGCGAATTGTTAGTAAAAAGCTGAGAAAACCAACAAAGGGTGATAGTGAGCCTTAGATCCATGTGTGTAGTTGCAAGATTTTTCAAAGGCAAGAAAGGACTTACAGCTACAGCTTTTTGTATAAGAATCCATGACTGATCCATACAATAAACACCTACCTTAAAACAAAACCATTTGTTGGAAGTCCCAAATACAGATGATAGGTCAAATCAGTGTGTACAGGGTTAAATGAGTGTGTACAGCCCCTCTAGCTTTTCTTACTGGTGTAAGATCACAGTGACCTCTCATGTTTTCATTTGAGATAAAAATTTCCTGGCTTATGCAGAGGAAGAGGCTCTGCAGAATGTCCTGTCCTGTCTTTCTTAGAGGAGTCTGTAAAGTTACTGTGCATTAATTAACACTCGTGGCTGTTTCAGACCATCGGATAAGTCAATTCTTGAGACAGAGGTGGGAAACTAGATGTTTCTATCTTGCACTTTTGAAATTGGGGTGGAAACTGCTACTGAAAATAGCATGAATTTTCTTCCCTGGTGCTTTTTCCTTTCTGTCTGCTTCAGAGCGGCTGAGTTAGAGTACCAGGACAGAATGCGCCAGGACCGTGGGTGACACAAGATCTTCAGGATGAAATCTGATTTCAGCAAGACTGTTTTTCATTTTGAAAGTTTTCACTGCAAACTGAAGCCATGGTATGAGAAATATGACTGCCCCTTGGCTTTGTAGCTTAATAGAATGTGGGAAGTCTTCTGTGTTCAGGTCAGCTCAAGATCGTGAAGACATCTCGCTTTTCAGCTTTACTCAAGTCCTGGTGTTCCACCAGGAACACTTCTGCAAAGTGGGTTAATATGTTTAGAAGAATTTTCTCACTGATCTATTTTTGCCAGAAATAGTGAAAGGGAGAGACTCTGGCTGTGAAGTAGGGGAGCGAAAATGCATACTGAAACAACTTAAAGCATGCAGAAAAAGGTATTATAACTTGGCTAAGAGCTGAGTCTCAATTAGCTGCCACAAATACAGTGCATGGCTTTTCCTGGAACTATTTGGTTGCTGCACCTCAGTCTCAACTTGAATTGAATTTGAGTATTCAGCATTCTGCAATTTACAGTCTGATAAACATCATAATGGGATTAGTTACAAAAAAAACCCCAAACTTTCTGTATTTCTTACCCCTACACACATTCCTATGTGTAATCCAACCTGAAACATCCTGATCTGGTGTATGTTATTGCTGGAAGGTCTGGAGATATTTTGCAAGACTGTTCATACTAACATAGAGGAAAAGCAATTCCAAAGAGTCAAAGAATATGAGTTCAGCAGCTGTTTAGGGCTTGGTCCAAATCCCGTTGAGGTGAAAAAAAGAAATTGGTAGATATTGAAACGAAATAATTATGTTATTCAGGTATTTTGTAATCGCAATATAAGAACATCAGGCATGTGAGGATGAAATTCATAGTATAATTTGCATTATGCTTATAAATTGAGCACTAGGGAGATGTCATGCGTTGACATACACTTCACGTATTTTCTGGGGCAATTCTCCTGGTGTGGTTCACAGAGCAATAAAGGTAGGATAGATTTTTAAGAATTTTATGTTATTTCATTACTTGGAATAGTAATGTCGAATTTTCCCTCGAGTCACCTGTGTACTCCATTCGAAAGTCGCAAATTTGACAAATGATGGGGAGAGCAGGCTGTGTTCCAGAAGGACAGATGGAAGCTGGAAGAACTAAGAAGAAATGTATATGATTTACAGAAGACTGTAGAGAACTTTTCGGAAAAAAATAATATAAAATCTGTTCCATTCTACTGTATTGTATTCCTGGGAACCCAAATCACTTTCCAGTTGGCCCTTTCATTGTGCTTTCTTTTCCCCTCTTGTACTGAGTAGCATTGTCGTATGGTCCTCAGCCAAAACAGGAGCAAAGGGCTAGCTAGAAATTGTTCCGTTTCACGCTTCTGCTATGTGTGTGTCCCTGAAACACAGGGAGGATTTCCAATTCAAGCAGTTCTCCTTGATGTGCAGAGTCCTGCTAACTCTGAGGCATAACCACAGGATCCGAAATTCCTGAGTTTTCGATGGAGCTCTGTTTTGGAGGGTGTAGAGGCAGAAAAATCAGTATAAGACTCAAGTTAACAAAACTGCAGAGCTCTTCCAAGGCTGCCATTCTGTGTGAAAAAGGAAAAGAGGATACTTTGCTACTTATAGTCAATTAATAAGTAAAAAAATATGCATAAGAAGAGCCTGCTGCCATTAGTATTTGATCTCTCAATTTCCTTCAGAAAAAAAGCAAGTTTAAGAAAAACCATGACAAAAGTGAAAGACTGAAAAAAGGAGTGTAAAGAAAAAGAACAAAAACGTTTGATCTAATTGCCTTCCTTGAAATCTAGTTCCCAGCATTTGATGACTTGTACTGAAAAAATGCCCACTTCCTATATGCAAAATAATTAAAAATAGTTCTACTACATTTCTCTGCTTTTCCCATTATTGATGATGTGTGGTTGATGCATATTTTCCTAATATAATTTTACTCTTTTTTTTAATTTGTTTATTTTTTTTTTTTTTAATTGCATTTTATGGCAGCATGTGCAACAGCAAATGCTTTTTCTTCATCTTCCATTTTAGTTGCAATCTTGTTCTACCTGCAATACCATACCCAAATGGTGTATACATTTTTGTACTAATTAAGGTACTTCTACTTTTGTAGGTGTATATGTAGCTATATTTTATATAAGTGTGTGTGTGAGTGTACATGTCTGTATGTGGAAAGGAGTTGTCTGAAAAAGCATTTGAAAAACTGCTAGGTAACATTTTTGAATTGTTTAATGCCATGAAAGTAATGTATAATATATGGCTCTTTTTTAAAAAGTGTCTATACACTGTTCTTTTAGACATCCATGGAGAAACTGAGCAGCAGATACATATGTTAAAGTTCTAGGAGGGAATGTTTGGACTCTCCCTGCTAGTGTTTATTTGTATGGCCAGCTATAGAAAGATGGCAAAGTATTATTTTTATTTCTGTTATAAAAAGTTATCACGAAACGGATTTTACCTGAAGAGTGACAAATGCTTAAGTGAATGCTAAATATTGGTGGGGGGTGAGGGGTGGGAAGTGTAGTTAATTTGCTGCTTTGGAATTTTTTTAACTTCAGAACAATCATGGAATCACAGAATTTTCAGAGTTGGAAGGGACCTCTAGAGATCATCTAGTCCAACTCCCCTGCTAAAGTAGGATTGCCCAGAGCACATTACTCAGGACTGCATCCAGGCGGGTCTTGAAAATCTCCAGAGAAGGGGACTCCACAACCTCCCTGGGCAGCCTGTGCCACTGCTCTGTCACCCGAACCGTAAAGAAGTTTTTTCTTGTGTTTGAATGGATAATGAAGTTATTTGTCTGGTGAAATTCCAGCTTAATAGCTGACCAGGAAACTCTCTGTTCAAATTTGTGATCCTGCTCCGTTTTAGGTCCCATTGGAGTTACCAGCTCTTAAACGCTGGAGAAATGTCACAGTGTTATCTGGGATACTGAAATGAATTTAAATTCTTTTAGGACATTTGATCCTTTGATCAAATCCTTTGATTTCACATGGTATTCCTGACAAAAAGTCATGTATGGAAGGCAAAATTGTAATAATTCCTGCTAACCCAGTAACAGGCAGGAGCACAGTTCTGCAGCACAATTCTGTTTTGAACTCCAGTATTTCTTTCCCCAGTCCTATCCCTACGTTATTTTCCACCATCTATTCCAGCTTCCTTTTCACTTCAAAAAAATATCAGGGTATCCTTTCCACTGTGATCTTACACTCTTACCATTGAACAACTGAAGACCTGCCAATGTAGTCCATAGGTTCATATTATCCAGACCACCTGGTCCACCTAGGTGATATTTTCTAAATAACATTTTCGTTTCTCTTTGGTTGCAGGCATTTTCTGGATCTCCATTCTTTCAAAATACCTACTTTCATGCAGAATACACATTGTAAAATATTTTAATATTCTCTTTTTATGATCAATAGACCCTGTCTTTATTAACGAATACTCCTTTTGCTGGTGGTTTCCGTAGTCAAGTTTTTTGGTTTGTGCTAGCAGACACAATTTTTCACCTAGATTTGTCTTTTAACTCTCAGTCCCCCAATAAAAATTTGTGCTTGGTTCTGTCCCTACAATATATCTGTGTTACTAATTTTCTACTTTATAGTCTGACTTCTAAAGTAATTTTCTGTTTGTTACAGTCTCATTGTCGTCTACGTATGTTAGTATGTTGTCTTCTCATTCCAAATATGTGTTTATAAAAATATATTTGCTAATATGTAATGCTACTTTTCTTTTGGAAAACCACAGGCATTTGGAGAAAACCACCTCAATAACCCTAAACAAAACAACAGCCACTCGCGTGTTTATCTTTAGACACATTCATCGATGTAAAGAGATTATATACAGTATTTGTGTGCAAGGAATTTTGTGACTAGATAGATTCTGAGCAGCAGCTATAATTCCTGAGTGCTTAAAGCCTGAAGTAATTTATAGACCTCTATTGTGTACGTAGGAAATTGAATGAAATCTGGCACTTGTTGCTAGGCAAAGTGTGCCTACCAACATAGCACTTAAAAGTAATCTGCAAAGATTCCTAGTAGGAATGCTAAATGGCTTCCAAGGCAGTTTGCCTGTGATGTATTTCTAAAATGAATGTGAGCTTCTTTTCCTAACAAATAATTCATGGCCACAAAATGTAAACCCCGCTGCTTCCGTAGGCTGCCAGCTCCACGTGAGAAAAAAAAAATAAACATTTTGGGGGGCTTTTTACTGGGATGTACTGCGCACCTCTCAAGACCATTAATTTCAGTAGAAATTAACGGAACTCTCAATTACTCTTTAATGCACACAATTTGGCTTTTGAAATTCAGCACCCGTCTTCAATGGGTATGACACTGGGAGGGCTGTGGATGCAGCAAAGGAATTTAGCTAGCATTTTGAGTAGGGTCAGTGTTTGCTTCTGCTCTGTTGCATGCTGTGGACACTGAAGTGAAATGGAAAGGATTATGGGTTTTGAGGATCAGAGAGGTCACAGGAGCACAAACCTTCAGGGTATTCCCGAAACTACACAAACAAACAAGCAAGTAATCAGTCATTCCAGATGAGAGAAAATTGTGTTTAAATATTATACGTGCATTTGGGTGGGCTATGTAGAAGCAATTAGAAACATGTGTGATCATTTATATGTTCTGTTTGTCTGATATTAAAGCCTTTCCAAGATTTTAAAAAATACTCACTGTCTAATTTGGATTAAACCAAACAGTGATCTTGCTGAATTCATTAAGATACACCTTTTTCAAGAACGCCACACATTTTTACACATGCCTTTACTTTAAAATGTTTGTAACGGAGAATTTTTGACTAATTTGTATTCAGTTAAAGAATAAAACTTCCTTTATTCCACTATGATGTAACTCAGATTTCTCTTGTGGACTGCTGTATTGTAGGTATCTGCCAAAGATCCCAGTTGTATACATTTTGTAGCTTTGTAGCTTTGATTGGCAACTGCAATATAAATGAGATTCTGCTTTGCTCAATGATTGTCATTCAGACATTCTTTGCAGGGAACATGAATTTGAACTAATGGCAAGAAAATTAAACAGTTTTTCTATTGATTTGTTAATTCTTATTATTATAAAGGCATTTTCGTCAGGGAAATTGCATTCTGTTCAGGAATATCTTCTGCAAGGCCAGAATTGATTCTTGATGTGATCCCATCTCATCCTTTTGACTGACAAGGTTGACTCTTTCTGGCAAGCTATTTTTCCATAGGTTTTTTTCTTCTTTGCATCTTCCTCCCCATGTCACTGCTTGCTTCCTCTTTCTTTTACTTCCTTCTCCAATTTGAGTATATGTTTTAACAATTGTCTACATTTTCTCACCTTCCCTTCTCATTTTCTTTCTTTTATTTGTTCTGAACACTCCCTACACTGCTGTAGTTTTGTTCCCTGTGTTCCACATTGTATCCCAGCCCTTTCTACTCCTCTGTCCCTGCTTAGTTTCTTTGTTCTCTGTTTCAGACTTTGTTATTTCTTCTTCATTTACCTCTAGGTTTTTTACACATGCTGTATTTAATACTGTTCTCTGCCTACCCCTACAGCCATAGTCCTTATGCACTTGAAGCAACCGTGACATTATTACTCAGTTCCTCTCCCCTCCTCCCCTCTCCAATACTATACATTCCCCTTTCAGCCTATATTTATCTTTTTTTCTTTTTCCTATGGGAAGCATTGACTGAGGATATTTACTCAAAGGAGAAACGTATTCCTCTTAGATTTTAAGATTTAAAGTACCATTTGCAAAGTAGTTGTGTTGATCTGTAATTCACTTACATTTGTTGGTCTAAGCCATCATAGTCAGTTTTACACTTATCCATATTCATAAGTTTCAGAGTGCTGGCATGTATTTGTTGACCTTGTCTAATCTGTCTTTCAAATTGATCTACTTCCTAGAACAACTAACATATCCATTATAAGCAGACATTATTAATTTCTGTGATAATTGATTTTCAACAGAGTGTGGAAGCTAGCCAGGGTTACACATTGGAAAAACTTTGTGAAACAAAGCTCTGCTACCAAAAGGGGAAACAGGGGAACTTGAAGTTGTTTTTGTTTTTCAAGGCACTGTTTTGACCATAATTAATTGCATTATTCTTATTTTCTGTGACTCCAGCCTTCCAAGTTAGTTAGTTTCTTTTTGTCTTTTCTTTAAAATGCTATTAATAACCATTTAATTCTCTGACTAGCCAAGGCCTTGCTGTAACTAGATGGGTTTGTGATTATGTCACGCTTGAAAAGGCATGAATAATCAGCATGAACAGAAGAATTATGAGTGCGTTACATGTTGTGTTAGAGTTCCTATTAGTGTGCCTCTGTCAGAAGCAAAAATGCCTTGTTTTGATCCTTGATTTCTGAACTTTCCTTATTGGCTCCTTTTTGTTTTTCTAGACCTTCCACCCCCACCTTCCCCTTCAAAATGTTTTTAAAATGTACAATTAAGAGAAGGCCTAGGGAAAAAAAAAAAGAAAAAAGAAAGAAAAAAATACTCTTCCATTATCAAGCCAGATTGGTGAAACTTTTTTAACTGTTTGACTCCTTTTTTTTCTATTGTCTCCTTTAAAAGGTTCATCATCTTCATCTCAAACTCAGAAGAACAGTAAGAGTTTTGTTTACTGGATCATAGAATCATAGAATCATAGAATCCCAGAATCATAGAATGGTTTAGGTTGGAAGGGACCTTGAAGATCATCAAGTTCCAACCTCCCTGCCATGGGCAGGGATACCTCCAACTAGACCAGGTTGCCCAAGGCCACATCCAGCCTGGCCTTGAACACCTCCAGGGATGGGGCCTCAACAACCTCTCTGGGCAACCCGTTCCAGTGCCTCACCACCCTTAAAGTGAAAAATTTCTTCCTAATGTTTAATCTAAACCTGCCCTCTTCCAGTTTATATCCATTCTCCCTTGTCCTGTCACTACCTGCCCTAGTAAAAAGTCCTTCCCCAGCTCTCCTGTAGGCCCCCTTTAGGGACTGGAAGGCCGCAATAAGATCTCCCCGGAGCCTTCTCTTCTCCAGGCTGAACAGCCCCAGCTCTCTCAGCCTCTCCTCATAGGAGAGGTGCTCCAGCCCTCGGATCATCCTCGTGGCTCTCCTCTGGACACACTCCAGCAGGTCCATGTCCTTCTTATGTTGGGGACTCCAGAGCTGGATCCTTAATTTAAGAGCAGGGTTTTTTTTTTCTCTTCTTTTTCATTTATTGCGACTAAAGTTCTTAGGAATTTTCTCTTTTGAAAGCTGAAAGTGAATCTGTCTTTTTGTGTGTGTATGTGAAAGATTTGTTAACAAAAGCTACCCAACATCCTTTGTTAGAACAGCCTTCCTTTCTGCCGCCGTGATTGAGCTTTTGAAGATCCCCTGATCATTTCATCGCATGAGAAGACTTCTGTGCCATGACCAGAATGATTAGACTTGAGATTGAAACAAGACATGTGAAAATCAATGTGACTTTTGCCCTTGACTTCAGCAGGCCAGTCTCTTCTGTTTCCTTCTCTGCTTTCAGGATTCATCCTGTATGTTCTCTTCCATTCCTTCTAGGCTACCTGATCTAAGAAGGAAGTGCACACTGCAAACTGTAGGGACAAGACCACTGACTTACATGACCTGAGTGTGGAGACAGAGCCTGTCTCACTCTGCCATATGAATACCGTGGGAACATTCGCTAAGCTCACTTGTCCTACATGTTTTCCAGTACATTTTATTCCCTATCTGTAATGCATGGGTAATTTCCCCTGCCCTCTGCCCAGTTTTTGGGAATTGTGAATCTAAATTGCCCCACAAACACCCAATAGTAGAGTGTGATACATTAAGATGATATGGTAATGGAACTATATAAATATCTGAAATTAAAAGAATTCAGGACTCCACCTGAAATTGCTTCAGAACTTTGAGATGTATTTTTCCCTGTGCTTCATACTTTGTCAAAAATGGAAAATGTCATTCAATTGTTTGGATTGATTTCTTTTTTTTTGGCTAAATTTGTTACTTATTAGCACTACATTTAAATGTGCATCAAGGAGAATAACAACATAGAAGCACTGAATAGTTCAATTATACCACCCACACCTAGAAATAATCTTTTGACACTAGGAATCTGAAACATAATGTTTTAAGAGCAAATAAAACAATCTGTTCACCTTTTATTCATTATGTTCTTCTAGTTTAGGAGATTTCTCTGATTTATTTCAATCCAAGGAATAAAAATAGAGTTAATTTTAGTTTGCCATGAATTGCAGTCTCCGGTATTTTAAAAAAGTGTAATACTGTGCTGATTACTCTTTGTTTAAAAGGATGATAATCTGTGCATACTATCACAGTTGGAGCCCTGTTCCCACCTGCCAGATATTTTCTCACTGTGTATCTGGGCAAGTAGTTTTTCATTTTCTTCTTTATCTGACGTACAGAATAAATAATATGATAGCGCCTACTTTGCAAAAGTTGTGCATTACTTTGCCTCTCCCTATGTTGTCTGACCATGCCTTTCACAGAAAGGTCTGAGCATATTAACCCACCTTGTATCTAGCTATCTATCTCACTAAAATGCTTACGTTGGTTTTCAGACTGTGCTGTGCAGATCTGTGAGGGGCCATGAACTATACGCAAAGTTTTCACAGAAGGCAACTAAAGAAATCAGGTTCTAATACATATTTGACAAAATAGATGAGTTTTCTGAAAAGGATAATATGTTAGCTGGAAAATGTCTAGGGGTCTGTAAAGCAAGAATAACGTACATCGTGCAATAGACTTTATTTTCTCCAGGAAATAAGCAGGCCTACTTAAGATCTGAATCAAACCAAGCAACTTGCTACAGCCTCCTGTCTCCCTCCCTTTGAGTATAGACAAGCTTAGGGTGATCCAGCTTTTGACTTAACCAAGAAACTCAAGTGCATTCTTTTCCATGGGAAGAATTGAAGGGCTTTGTAAGAATTAATAATACTCAGATACCAGGCTAATCTAGAGTGCTTTCATAATCCTCTCTAAATATCTGGAAAAAAGTAATTATTTTTTTTCATCCCGTCCCTCTCCTTCTCTCTGCCAGTCTTTCTATTTGCAAAGAAGGTGCAATGATTTGTTAAGGAATCTGGTTTTGAATACCTTATTTCTTCACCAATCCTCCTGTTATTCCACTTGCTGAGCCCTCCTTCGGACTGAATCAAGTCACCAGATTTCGAACATTTTCAGAAGCCCAGATGCTACCAATGCAGACCTGACCTTTTTTTGAAGACTGACTGCAGTTGCAATATATTTTAGCCTTCCGTCTCTGTTAGGTCAGGGATAAAATTTCCCAAATACCATAAGGCATGTTTAGGAAAGTGAAGTCTATTTTATGAAGTCACCAAGGAGCAAGTGCACAACTTGGCAAGTCTGTACTTTGGAGACTGAGATAACAAGAAGAGGTGCTGCAGGAGGTTCTGCTGGACTGCAGAAGAAACTGTCAACCTGAGGCATGTTCCAGGAAACAGGATCCGTCTTTATTTTGCTGACCTTTAGATTCTTCTTAAAGCTTAAAAAGAACTCCACAATCTTTGACCAGGTTAAAAGTTTGCAAATGTTTATCTTTTCTAGAAGCATAGGGAAAAAATTAGACAGTATTAAGAGATGATTAATGTACTAAAAGCAATGGAAGAAAAACCTAATACCTAGCAGTACAGTGAGGCAAGAGTATGGCCAAAATAAATCTCAAGAAGTGTTTGTTTAACATTTGGCACTGCTGAAAAGAGTGGATAAATGTGGGCACAACTTAATGTGCTCAGAATTATATTTCACTTTTGACCCATGCTCTTCACTGGAATGCCGGAGTTCCTCTTAGGTGTCCCTGGTGGTCAGATATTTTCAGAACTTTCTAAAATGAGATTTTAATGCACCTGTGGTTTTCCCCCCACTAATGGACTCTTGAAATTATATGCAATGCTAAGTTTGTGTTTAAACATTACTGGAAGCTAGCA
Source organism: Charadrius vociferus (assembly GCF_000708025.1). NCBI lineage: Eukaryota > Metazoa > Chordata > Aves > Charadriiformes > Charadriidae > Charadrius > Charadrius vociferus. The sequence continues at coordinate 213,236 of NW_009646412.1, forward strand.
TATGCTTGAATACTCTAGTTTTACACACCTTTCTGTCATGAGTTTTCCCCATATGCTAACAAAAGTTTTGGAGAGGTTAGTGACTCAATTTCAGGGCTTACTAGCTGGTATTCAACAATTTAAATCTATGCTGTGACAACCTATTAAACTGTTGTTTCCCATTCATATTTTCTGTGTCAAGTGCGCATCTGCATTGTTTTGAAGAGAGAGGAACCAGATTTCCTACCAGGCACAAATCTGAAGGAGATCGTTAAGCGTATTTATGATCTTGGCTTAGGGATTCATAAATTACTAGAGAACTTTTCTGTTTAACCAAAAGACTGAAAAATATGTTTTTGATTTAAATCTGAGGATACTCATTAACTTTGTTTATGCTTTCTTGTTGAGATGATGCTGTGCAAAGTGCACCCACAAAGAATTTAATTTAAACTAAGCTTTTTAACAAAAGCCGTAGGAAGAATGTGCAAGTCATCCCTTAATTTTTTCCATATATAAAATCACCGCTAAATAAAATTGCTATTCATTCCAATTAACTAGCTATACTTATCATGAAGTTATGGAGAAATTATGTTTTTTAAAGCATATATACAAATTTGGTAACAAATATTTTAAATTTATCTATCATTAATAGATAACACTAACTGTAATTATTTCAGATAAGAAAGTACATCTTCTAGGATATCCTTGGTTTGAAAAAAGTCCTTGGATCACCAGTCAGTCATTTCTCAAGAACAATTACTGAGTAAGGATAACTTTTCATGATGCTACTAAATTTCATTTAAATGTAGTCATTGTGGGAGGCTTGTAGTTGTTTTATGAGTATGTGTTCCCCTTTCTTCCCTCCAGCTCACTATGCAAAGGAGATTCGGCATAAATTTATTAGCTTCTGACTCAATGGTGACTACATAGTCATCGAATAGGCCTTGTACAGTGAGTTGTCTTGAATTAGGCGTAGGTTCTCCTGTGTGCAGCTCATGTAAAGATTGTCTCAGGCTTGTCATTTTGACCTTTTGGGAATTAGGTTTACCATGCTGTGAATAATATCTAAGACTCATTTTTGTACTCCATGGAGCTGTCTTACCCAACTGACTTGTTCCATGTAATATTTCTGTAACTGGCATGTTTACTGTCAGCTTGTTTGACCAGCTGCAAAACAGTAAACTGTAGAAGGTCTGATTTTTTTTTTGGAGAATGTTACAGAGAATTGTAATACACCTGTGCTAGTGTTTGTTACGGATCCCCGTAAGAAAGGCAGTCAGACTCCATAAGGTATTGTTTAAAATAACTTTTATTGAAGATAACACAGGAAGGAAAAAGGGGATAGCACAGATAATCTTATGTCTCTTCAGATGCTGGCAACCTTAAGTTGTGCATGATCAGATGGAGCTCTGATCAGGGCACAGCAGGCTGCCTGGATCCCGTCTGTGCTGTGGTTCACCAGTGTTATGGCCTTCAGACCTCTTATAGGATTTTCTAAAAAGTAAACTTTATGGATCATTTCGACTGCCAAGCAAAAGGATGTTCATATGAGAACTGCAAGATAAAGGCAAGGACATGCAGGTGGCATCCTCGCCAGGCATTGGGTGTCAGCCTGGCCACATATTTCATAGGTAGGAAATCAAATGTTACTACTGCTAATCTGAGCTCTCCCAGTCCTTAAAGCAAAGTTCATGGTGTCAGCCTGTGCTCTACTTAGTCTGCAGTACCAGCTGCATTCATTTTGAATGTGCAATGTGTATAACATAACTTTGGCCATAAATAACTTTCTGATTTCTTTCCTTTTTTTTTTTTTTTTTCTTTCTTTCAGTGATTTGATACACTGATAACTTCTGGAGATAGTTTGTACTTAACTGGATGTATTTTAGCCATACCGTTTTTTGCTAATTCTTCAGTTTACTAACTAAGCTCTTAAGATTTAACTACAAACTTCCCACTAATGCTGTTCTTCCTTCAGGTACCCAGCGATGAACTAAAATGTCTTCCAGTATTCAGGGTTTAGAAACCCTGACTTTACTGCAGGGAGTACTTCTTGATGTTTTATGGCTGATTTCTTCAGCAGGTGGTTGGCACTTTCTGAAGCTCTGTCTAAGAGCAGCCAGGAGGAGGGCAGATGGGGACACCAGGGTAGCCCCAGCCATCGAGCACTTCCCTGGGGACACGTATGGGCTGAGGGTGAGGTGGGACGTCAGCTTGTGGGTGGGCCTGGCTCAGCAGGACCTGTGGCCAGGCAGGGCAGGGCTGTGGGGAGCTGGAGACTGTCCCTGCTGCGGTGTTGACAAGGCAGGGGCTGATGGCCCAGGTGGCTGACATGGGGATACGGGCAGGGTGAGGGCAGCCCTGGGAGGCTGGGAATGGACAGGGAGGGCTGGTGGTACCCTCAGGGGCCTGAGAGGTACACAAAACTGCTGAAGGAAATAAAAATGTCGCAGGGGAGGAGAGCCCAGAGTTTTTTACTATATGCATGATCAGAGCAGATTCTCAAAGCCCCAGGGGACATTGGGGTGGAAAGTGTGGCATTTGACTAGGTGGAGAGAGGCGGTAGCCATGGTACCACCACCTAGCTGTAGCTCTGTAGACCAGAGTGTTGGTGATGCTGGCAGTAGGGATAGCAGGGAATTTTTGAATGAAACAGGATTTCACAAGAAACATCACAATTGTTGAATCCAGAAAGAAAATACTGTTCCTTAAATTGCTTTTTAAAGAGCTTTTCTCAAATGATAGCCTCCGAGTGTTAGCTTTTCAGGTCACTACCATAGATATCTGAGACTGGAAATATTAGGAGTCTTTCACCTGTCTTTGGGACTAAGATCCACAGCTGGGAACCTCAAAAGCTCTGATACAAACAGGTCTTCCAAGGCTTCCAGACTTACTAGCAGACAGCTGAAGAGGTGAAACTGTGGCAGCCCTCAGGTTTTCATAGGTTCCTTTCTTGTGCCAGTGGGAGTCTAGAAGTCCTTTGATGGTTTGACTTAAATCAAGTAGCAGCTAGTCAGGCCTTTGGTGGCACAGTTGTTAATAAATCTATATGTGCCCCGTTTTTTTTGAAAATAAAAATCCTGCAGCATTTGTGGTTTTTTTTTGTTTTTGTTTTTTTTTTTTTTTTGTGGTGGTGGTGGAGAAGCCAAACATCAACTGTTTAATGTCACAGAGAATCAGGAATTCTCCTTCAGTCAATTTTGGATCGTCACTTTTGGGCTTATGGAGCCCAAAGGTCATGTGCAGCCATGCACAGTGGAAGGAGACAGTGAAGAGTATCTGGACCAGCATTTGTTAGTGAATCCGGACCACACATCAAACCAGCTCAGATTCAGGAAACAGGGTTTATTTAACTCAGTTATTTCAGCTCTTGAGCACAGTAACACAAACATGAACCTGCTGGGTTTGTAAATCTTTCTTTGCCACAAGAATGTAGTTTTTAGAGTGTCTACAAGTTTTAGTGTCTACAGTGCTAAATATGAGAAGCCCCTTTGTAGTCTTTTCCTTTGCTGCAAGTTATTTCATGGAAAGGAATTGCTCATGTCTCAGGTATAATTTTCTTTGATATGTGCAGTTTCTGTAGAAAAGTCTACATTGGGAAAGTAATATAGGGAAAATGGTCGTCTGGAGAAGCCAAAGAATACTTGCTCTGCCTATTAAAAGATCTTCCTACTTAAAAGTTGATTATTTTTGTTCTTTGAAAAAATGAGAAACCATTTGGTTAAAAATAAGTAAGGAATCTTTCACAGAACCACTGAATTATTCACGGAAACCTTGACTCTAGACTATTTTGATGGATAAAACTAATTTATCTTTGTCTCCCCGAGATATTTATATCATCTGTCTAAACAACATGAATCACATTTAAAATTATATCAACTTGTGCCACCTCCAGGGTAATAAACTGGAACTGATTCAACTGAGTGTTGCTTTCCTTCATTTTAATCATTCACAATATCTAATTGATTTTTATTACAATTGAGTCTGTTCACTTAACAGGGAATTTGAATTCATAGCAAATAGGGGGGGAAAGGAAATGTCACTAAGGTTAATGGTTGGACTCAAGGATCTTAAAGGTCTTTTCCAACCTAAATTATTCTATGATTCTATGATTCTAATTAGCAGTATAGGGTTGTTTGTTTGTTTGTTTGTTTTTAATATTTTGTACCCTTCTAGTACAGGTAGAGGAAAAATGCGTATTGTCTTTGATTCTTGAAGTATATATATGTATATGTAGATACAAACTTATTTATAGTAATGATACATATGCAGTAATAAAACACACAGTTTTTTACATATGTAGGGTTTATATACTCTTCAAGTAAAAGATTCAAGCTGTGAAAGACAATTTGGTCTCAGATCACAGTCCATTACATAAAGGTGCTCAAACTTTGTATTATCCTTGCCATGTATTGCAACTGGTAACAAAGAAATTAGAGTAGCAAAGTTTTGGAAATTTTCATGTCTTGCACAATTTTTCTTAAACAACAAACAAAGATTTCAGAATTTGCCATGAAATGAAATAAAAAAATATCCTTTTAAGTCAATTGAAACTTTTTGATATCAAAAAAAGAAATGTATATTATTTTGTAATTTTGCAAGTAATTCAACAAAACAATACAGAAAACAGTACATTTAAACCAAGTAGCTGAAATGAAAATGTTTTATTTTCTTCAGTTTTGTTTCTTATTCAAGTCATCCCTTCTTTTCCCCACTAAGTAGAATAACATTTTCATAACCTTGTGGTTTAATTTTCATAAAATTTTATAGTGTTAAAATTTTATTTAAATATTGTAGTTTTAGTAAATAGACTGTTGAAGGCATTTTAACTTACTGCGCTCAGTTCTTGGCTCCCCACTACAGGAGAAATATGAAGCTACCAGAGAGAGTTCAGCGAAGGGCCACAAAGATGATGAAGGGACTGGAGCATCTCACCTAGGAGGAAAGACTGAGCGAGCAGGGACTGTTCAGCCTAAAGAAAAGGCTTGGGGGAATCTCATGAATGTATATAAATTCATGAAGGGAGAATGCAAAGAAGACAGAGCTAGGCTCTTTTTTGTGGCACCCAGTGACAGGACTGAAGGCAATGGGCACAAACTGAAATACAGGAAGTTCCTTCTGAACATCAGGAAAGACTTTTTCACAGTGAGCGTGACCGAGCACTAGCACAGGTTGCCCAGGTAGGTTGTGGAGTCTCCATCCTTGGAGATATTCACAAGCTGTCTGGACATGGTTCTGGGACACCAGCTCTAGGTGTCCCTGCTTGAGCATGAAGGTTGAACTAGATGACCTCCAGAAGTCCCTTCCAGCATCCGCCAGTTTGTGATTCTGTTGTTTTGTGACTTTCTTTAGTCATGACATATACCAGTGGATATATCATTGGTACTATATGTCAATGAATTTTTCAAAAACTGAGACATAAAATGTAAAGTGTGAAGACTGTAATTACCTAGTTTATTCAGTAAAATGGTTGTAACACGAAATGAATAATTTAGTATTGACTAAGTGTAAATTTAGGTAATTTAAAATGAAAATAACTCCTTTGACCAGAACGAGGAAAAGGGATAAAAGAGACAGGGCTGGACACCCACAGTGGGCTACTCTTGTTTAAGAGTCTGTGATTAACTAAACATCCTCATTATGCACTATAGGATTAGATCCTCCATACTATACTCTTTAATATATGTTTGCTAAAAACTTGGTTTCTAATGCCTTATTTGGGGTTTGAACAGAAGCAGATAGATGGAGATGTACAAAGGGCTATATAACCCTATTACCTAACACACACAGAGTTGTGTGCAGAGAAATTTTAAGAGCACAGGAAACAATCTCACCTAGATCTGTCTCTTGCTGTGACTGATCTTCAGTACTTAATAGAACAGTGAGAAAGAAAAAAAATTGAAATATTAAACCAAGCAATGGACCATGTAAAAGAATAAAAATCCTTCCTCCCCGGTTTCAGAAATATTTGTTCTGAAATTTTGAAATACAGGATTAAGGCAGTATATGTTAAAAACAACCTATGACCAGCATGTGCAATTAAAGTCTTTTATAAACATTACAATTCAAATTCTAATCTTGGCAGTGGAATTGCAATTGACAATAAATGTAGATTTAAATTTCAAGACTAAGTAAAATCATGTGTGATAGTCTCTTTGGACAGAGAAAGATAACGGTAGTCTCAGTAGGGAAAAGTATTTTTTTTTTTTCCTTTTTTTTATCTTAAAGAAATTTAGCAAAAGTTTGAATTCTTTAGAGTCTGATGTTTTATCTTCTAGAAATAGTTTTCTACTGATATTATTTAATTCTTTTTAATGTCTAAAATACCCTCCAGGGGGCAACATTTTGATTCATTTTCATTCCAGTTTAATTTTCTACTCTATTTCCATTCCTAAAGATACTGATTTTAAAGTATTGTTTGATCTGATCCATAGTTTCTCATTTCTATTACAGTAATAAATAACAGTTCTTATCTAATAAAAACACATTACTTACAGATCATGTATGCTGCTGATGTGAACCATAAGTCCTTTCTTAAAATGTTCTGCAAGTATTAATACTTTTCATCTCCTAATTTAGCAATAGTACTTTAAAATGAGCTTGTTTGCATGACTTGTATTGGGATGCAGGTAGATTTTAAAACTGTGGTATTCACATTGACTGAAGTGATGGAGAACACACCAAAGTATCAAGTTCCTGATGTCAACATTGAACAAAGAGGGTATTGCTGGAAATAATATTCCAGAATGTGTATAATAGAAATATCTATTGTACCTAGTTGATTCATAACCTGAAAAATTAAAGAACACCAGTAGTCATGCCTTCACACCCACCTCTGGCACATTTTTGTATTGTAATGTGGGTTCTGATTGATTTTATTCTTTTAGAAGACTATTGAATTTTTGTTTATTAAAACATTGTGCTAAGCAATCCCTGCAACACATAGCAGAACAAGTGCAATAGGATTTTTTTTTTTTTTTATGTACTAGAGGGCTTTTCCTTAAGAAATATATACAGTAGTTTGGTTTGGTTTTGTACATTCTCTACTACCTCTGTTAGAGTTATGATTTAACACAATTTATGACATTTTTGTTGTCAAAGTGCATACAGTAATAACTAACCTGAGGTGATTTGTCACCACTTTTTATTTTAGCTCTGAAAATCCATTTCAGATGGACTTAAGGGAGTGAGGGGAATCGCGTCACTAAAAAGAACTGAGAGACAAACTGTGTTACGGACCCTGTGTGCTCTTGTTGCAGTGACTCCACCTCTCTCCCAGGTTGCCCAAAGGCCAGTGCTGAATGTTTGTATCCATTATTCTGGGCTGCTTCAAGTTCTGGGCACCCTAAATAAACATGGAGAAATTGGCTTAAAATAAGAACTTCTAAGTTCAAAGGGGTTTTTTTTTGCATTTTTAATAGCGTTTTGGGAATGCGTAAATAAGGGTTTAGGTTTTTTCCCTCTGTAAAGCCCTCTGGGCTCACTGTATCTTTTTGAAAATCTCTGATGCAGTTCTTACAAGGCTGTGGGTTGGTGATGAAGGGGCTTGAGTGGCAAAATTGGCTTGAAATGTTTTATCATCATTAGGCAGCTATTTTCTCACAAATTTCCCCCTGGTCTTTTTTTGAGTTGTTTCTAAATTCAGATTAGTCCCCTTAACAAATCTATAGTTTAGCTTTATAGTGTCAGCATAGGAAGAGAAACAAATGATTAAGATGGGGAGGAGGAGCCAGTATTTTTGTGAAAACCTCAGCATTGCTGAACCTAATGTCAGTAGGGACAGAATACCCAGTGTATACTGGAAAGATCTAGAAGACAGCTGGCTTTCATTGGAGGCAGCACAGCATAAACAACCAAGACCCCAACCTTAAAGAAAGAATTATTTCCAGCGTATTGACAAGAAAAAAAATAATTATACCAACTTTTTTTTTTTTCAGAAACCATAATAAGTTTTTCAGAAACTGCAAGTCCAACAATTCTGAAAAAAGAGACTCAGAGATATGCTTTAGCTGAATGCAAGACATAGCTATTGAGAATCTCAAATACAACTAAATGGAATAGGCCATTTTGCTAATCTTATCCTAGTTTAATCTGAAATATTTTCGATAGCTTTACATTGGTGTAAAGTAACAGACTCTGATTCACTAACTACAAGAAAGTAAGTAATGCAGTTGGAAAGAACTATTGAAAACATGTTCACTGTGCTGGTCTAGGTTGAACGTGCAAAACAGTGTTTTAATTTTTTACTTTCCCAAAATTTTCAACTCTTACAACTTGATCATCCTCCCTATCTAACATCCCAATTTAAAGTGGGAATCCCTAACAACACGTTCTTCATATTTCTTCACCTATTTCATGAAGTGTTTTGAAAGTTTGAAAAGCACTTCATGAATCACTCAGTGGTTGCTAAAAATGAATAGTAATGAGCCCGATTCAATTGTCATGCCGACTGCTGATTTCCTTCTGACTTTGTGCTATAGAGAGGAATCTGTATGCTAAATCTCACCTGCCTGTACGAAATTAATTCAATGACAATTTTAAAATGAGAACTGCCCTCAACTGTGTTTTTACATGGAATAATTGGGCTTTAGTTATTAAAAATAAGTGACAGCAAGGACACGTGAGTCTATTTTAGTGTCTGGTCAAACAGCCTGGATCTTTGTACTCCAATAAAAGACTTCTTTTGTAGTAAGAGTTACTGTGCTATAACACACTGCCAACCTGATGCACTCTCTGGGGAGGTGTGCTGCTTGCCAGGGGCTCGTATCAGGGATGTCACCGAGAGACTACCAAGCATTGTACAGTCCTCTGACTGTTATCCACTGCTGTTGTTTCACTTGAGCACCAGTGATGCAGCTGGGAGCAGCCGGAAGGCTATCAAGAAAGATTATAGAGCCCTGGGAGCAGCATTCAGGGACTCTGGGGCACAGGTATTTTTCTTTTTCTAAAAAATGAAAGATTCAAGAGTTGAGCCCAGTCACCGTTCTTTCAATTCAAGGTCTTAACCTCAAGATCAGTCTTTTCTTATTCTTCTTTCTGCTAAGTGGTTCCAAGAAGTCTGCATTTTTGTGTCCCACCATCACTCAGTAAACAAGATAGTCACAACACAGATATGCGTACTTTCACACATGCTCTTAGGTGGTAAGAGCATGGTAGGTAACAGAAGTCATTTGTTTTGGCTGTTTGCATTGCCTACAGAAAGTTTAACCACTGGGATGTAGCAAAGCTTTCAGTCATAGTGAACATTAGTATGAAGTAAAAAAATCTGAACCAAAACTGTTACAAAGATGGAAAAGAATCTTTTCCAGTGGGAGGCACATAAATAGCAATAGCAATGCTGAATGCTACAATTTGTGTAGGTGCAAGGAAATGGACGCAATGTTCAAATTGAGTTTCTGGTTTACATGATAATTATGTAATATAATTGTTTTCATAAACTGATGGAGTTCAACCTTTAACTAAGTTGATATCCCTCTTCTTTTTTATTCAAAGTGTGTCAGACTATTTAAAACCTAACATAAATTATTGTATAGATAAGTGAAGCAAAAGAAAATGAACGAATGAATCTATATTTGCACGCAGACATGTCTAGTGATGCACCGAATTCCAAAGTCCCACTAGTTAAGCTTGTGCATCCTATTCAATCCCGGTATGCTTCCCAGTAGTTTAGTGGAGAAAGACAGCCAAACCGAGGACCACACAGGACCTGAGTCACTCTGCAGAAGTGCCTGTCTCTCATGATGGATTACAGCTGGATCCCAGCGAAATCAGGCTTCCAAATTGGTGCCTTGAATACATACAGTTCAGATGTGGATTCAGAACTTTTTGTTAGAGAGTTTACCTTTGTGTCTTTGCTCTTGGACCTATAGGTATACAAACATGTAGTAGAAAAACATTTTTAGAATGCACTTAGAATGAAGTTAAGATTCTAAGGGCAAAAGCATGTGACCAGAGCCAGATGATTGTGGTTTAAATTACCATCTTTCAGCTGAGATGTTTTAACTCTTAGCCTACTGCAACCTTGTAAGTGGCTAAAATTCTACAAGTGCCTTCCCTGGAGAACTTGACTCAGTCTTCTGAGGTTTAGAGACCTAATGGTAATTTTCCAGCATAGACTGTACCCGTGTCCATTTTACAGACATTGTGTGTAGCATTTCAAATGCAAGTTTGCTACTGTTTTCTGTTCCTACTGATATATCTTCAACAGGTACATCTCAGACTCTTTTCAGCTAAAGACTTAGTCACACCGTCTTCCCACAGCTGACATGAGTATACACTCAAGCTCTCGTTGTTTTCAACTGCCTTAGCCTAGGGCATCCTTTCCTTGTCCCCAGTGTGTGCCCCTGTGCTTTATATTTCGAATTTCAATCCACTTTTGTTATTTTAGTCCTTCAGTCCAGTTCATTGTCCATGATTTTTCATCGTCACCTTTCTACTGCGGGCTTATGGGTTTGTGTCATTGGAAAATGTTAACATACTCTGCATTTTTGTATCAATGCCAGTAAACCATATTTGGTTCCAAAAACACCCTCTGAAACATCACCAGTAATATTCTTCTACACCAGTAATATTCCTTTTGGTCTTAATGTTGTTTCCTTCCCTTAAACCAAGTTATGATTCTTTTACATTTCTAGATTACCTTATCCAGAATATTTTTTTTTCCTAAGTGCCATTGTATCCAATACATACGATACTATCAGCTATATTTCCTATCTTCCTCTTCTTAAAATTTCAGTTATCTTATAAAGAGACATGCCAGGTGAGTTTGGCATAATGATAGTCTATTTTGGGATAAAGCTGTTAGTCATTATATTCAGTTTTTCATTACCTCAGTGTCTCTAGCTATGTAATGCTTCATAATTTGCTTCAAATCCTTGCACAGCTCATGAGGTCAGTGCCACATGTTTTTATGTTGCCTGGATCATGTACATCGCTTTTTCTCAAAGGAAAAAAAAAGTTAGTTTTTTATTTGTCAGACATTTGATTGCCAGCCTGACAGATTCATTAAAAGTCTTTGTTATTAAGCTGGCGTTTTATGTGCAAGTGTTGTAAGTACTATTGAGTAGAGATGATGGGGTCTCACTCTCCTGGTCTAGACACTTCCTTAAAAACAGTTTTATGTCTTTGTTTTGTTCTTATCTTAGATGAGTAATTTTCATTTCCACAGTCTGTATCATTACCCACACTGCATTTGCTACTGTAGTCAACATCCCCATATTAATTTTGTTTTGGGCTGTCTGTAAATTATCTTTAATCTTAACTGCTTTTTGCTGCTAGGTGAAGCCACTCTTTTTCCTGTTTTCTTTTTATTCGGATGATGAAAGCACATTTTAGTACTTGCAATTTTGCAAGATCTTACTCTGCCTAACATTTTCTGTTCTTGCTTTCTCCATATATTTTCTGACATCTGACAGTTTCCTTGCATATTAGTTTCATTTTCCACCCTACAAGCTTTCTGCATACTCCAGATATACTCTCTGAGGTGACTGCTCATCTAGTTAGAAATGGAGTCCTTTGTTAGAAAAGGTTTTTTCACATGTTTGAAGCTGCAAGTTTTTCACAGCCACAGTCATCTTCTTAAAGGAATTTTAGCACTTCCTTGAGTCTTCATTATTTCCCTTATTTTCTGATTTTTTTTAAAGAGAAATTCTGATTTATTTATGTTTAGCTTTTATTCATGTTACAGCCATTTTTTTTAAAAAAGGAGTGAATGTGTCACCACTTACTCTGAGATACAGCTTTCTTGACCAACCATTTAATAAGGTTTGGTAGCTCAACTTTTCTTGTGTTACTTGTCACATCCTCAGATACCCGGATCTACCTCTTATTGGTAGAATTTCTTTTCTGTGAATTTACAATATCACCTCACAGCTTTTATAGTGCTATTTACTCCTTATTTACTATTTCATAATATTATTTGCTTTCTAAATACTACAGAAATTTGTATATAACAAAAAGGATCCTACGCAAACCTTTCTGAAAGGAATCTGAAACCATTTAGGAACCCTTTGTACCCTCTCTAATTTTCTTACAGCTTATCACATATTTGATTTATAGTTCATCACATCACTATTTTTGCCATGAGGAAGACCCTAAGATTGGTACATGTGGGTGTGGGAAATAAGCAAGAACAGGATTACTATGTCAAACTGACTTGCAGATCTACCGTGTTATCTATGTAACAGGGAAGATACAGTGAGTTATACAAGCTATTGCAGGCAGTTTTATGGCCTTCTGCACTTCAATACAGTCCACTCACCCAAATTTTGGGAAAGAATATTGCCATTGTTTTACAATTAAAAAAAAAAAAAATATCCAGTTGGCACAATTAGGGTATTTTAAGGGGGTGGTCAAGGTGAAAATCATTAATACAATCTTACAAATTGATATTAGTTAAATTCCTTGTAGTTGCTTTCAGTTGCATGCCAGAGATCCTCCATTATTTCTCTCAGTTTAATTTCACTAATTTCTTTTTTTTTTTTTTACATTTTCCTGTTAAATAAAGCCAAGAAACCGCTCTGTATGGCTACTGTCATGGAAGTCTTTTCACTTTCTTTAAGCAGGCTGGATGAATTCTAAGTGATTTTTTTTTTTTTTTTGCTATGTGCACCATATCTTAGATTAATGCATCTCTAACTGAGAGAGGTTAGTGCTGCTGGACCATCAGTACCAACCAGCAGTGGCTTCTGCCTTACTCTGTCATTTAGACATGGGAACGGGAAAATCGGTCCTCTTTTTATTAGAGCATCTTTTTTTCACCAGCAGACATCAAACTGTTAAATCACAGGAGTGCATAACATGGAAAATGTAGTCATTGTGATAAGTAATCCTTGAAAGGAATAAAAATATGGAAAGATGGTTATGTTTTGTCTTTAGCTTTTTTAAGCTACCCTGGGACTTATCACCATTTTCTGGAATGGCTTATGCTGTCGCCTGACAGTGAAGTAGAGTAACCACAAGAGTAGGTTTTTACTATATATTTTATATCCTACTTTTTTTTCCTTGTCCTTTACAAACAGAGAGTTATTCAGCAGTTTTTAAGGTGTCAACTCCTGTTTTAAAACAAGAACTAACACGATTCTCTGATATGTTTTTGAACTAAGTTTTTTTTCAGCTATTGAACTTTACTTGTCTTAGGACCATCTTGGAAGGCGAACGAAATTTTATTGACCAACAAAACATACTCCTCTTTCTCTTTAAAATTTTCTATTTACAATAGTTATTTAAATTCCTTCTTATTGGCAGCAGTCTGGGCTTGTATTTTCAGGTAGTTGACTCTAACTGCAGGCAACAGATGCATTTAAAATAGACTGCAATAAGATTCTATTTTTGAGATGTGGTGATTGGAAGGGAATTTTCTTCTGTCAATCAGATATACATTAAGATGGTATTTATTTTAAAATTGAATATTCTAGTTTACAAGATTTGGAATTGTTTTCACATTTACTACCTAAAATTATAAAGGAGTACTAAAAAATTAAATGATATAAATTTTCATCTGGAATTACATGTGGAACCTGACACTTAACATGCAATATAAATAGTCTAAATTAGCAATTTGTCAGCATATTTGGGTATTTAAAAGGAAAACTAAAGAATTTTTAAACACTTAAACTTTCCTTAATTTTATAATTCTTCATGCTATTGGATGTATTACAAATTTTAAGCAATGTATTATTCAACTGATTGAAGGCTAGCATGCCGTGTCCTAATAGATTGAGCAGCTGCATTGGTTCTTTAAGATACTTCACACTTAGGAAATAATCATAAGTATAGTCCTACGAGTATTAAAATATACTGCCAAAAAATATATTGCCAAGATTGTGTCAATTTTTAAAGATAAAATTCAGCTTTGCAGCAGCAGCGCGGTAGAGTCTAAGCGGGTGGGAGAGGGCTAGAGGAACCAGCAGGCAGAGGATGCTTCAGGAAGGATTTGCACCTTTTGGTAGAGGTAGGAGCTGCATCTGCTGCTGCATGAGGGTTACTACTTGCTGCTGTAGCTGGCCATGTCCAAGTTCCTTTTCAGGGTTTGTCCATAATAGTTAAGCCTGTGCCCTCAGGCTGCAGTTTGTACCTATTCTTTGCCTGCAGCTGGCCAAGGAGGTGAATGGAATCTCTTCACTTGGAGTATTGTTGTGTTAATAATAGTTAACAGTAGACAAATATGGGAATAAGAGGGAGATGAAAGTAGTAAGAAAGCCCATTGTTCACACAGGATGTTTGAGTTCTGTATTCCTTCTTAAAAGAAAAATTCATATGTAGACCCACCAAAATTGCATACATTAGATTTCAAAGTCACGGTGATTTCAGGTGTCTCCTCATATTTAAGATCATATTTATTCATTGCTATTTTTAATTGCATATGAACTACGTTAACTGAAACTGTTAATCACGTTCATTTAAAACTCTAATTGGTGGAATCTATTTTAAAAGATGGATTAGAAAATATCACTTTCTGAATGAAAAAAAGGACTTGACACACTCTTTGCTTCCATTGCTAGGCCATGGGAAGTGTGACTGTGGGAAGTGCAAATGTGATGAAGGCTGGTATGGTGAAGCTTGTCAGTATCCAACTACTTGCAATCTTACACGGAAGAAAAGCAATGAAATGTGCAAGAATTCTCAAGATATCATCTGTTCTGGTGCAGGTAAGATGTCTTTTGTTGCTTTTGATGGCTTGGTGTTCTTCCTGTGTTATCTTGAGAATCACTGCAATTGCTTTTCTAATTAGGAATTCTGCAGAGTATGTTTCAAGAGACTGAGAAATAACTGTATGTGTACTAAAATACTTTATTTTCCTATAGGCCTATTCCTGTGCATGTGATATGCACTGATTCAGAATGCCTACTTTAGTACTCTAGTTTATCCATAGGTATTTTAGGTTAATGAACCTGCAGCTGCGTCATGTTTTTTGCCCATCAGAAAGGTTATGGTAATGGCATTAACACAGAAACTGATGTCATTTTTTTGGTGTTTGTGTTTAGAGCATGCAGAATATTATTCCAGTATATTTATAAGCTGTACAATTTTTAAGACACTTTTGAGCTGTAACAATGATTATTAAAAACAGTTGTGGAAGATCTGCTGTATCATTTTAATGGGATACTTCCATCTTCATTTTTCTGATTTGGCAGCTCTCTTTTCTCTAATTCTTTAAATGTATACCTTAACTTAAATAGTAAGTCCTTTCCTTAAAAAAAAAAAAAAAAATCAGAGGGAAAAGAAACAGCCTTTTAGAAGACTTCACTGCAGAATGGTAAAATTTTGAGGGACATTTCCTACCAGTCAAGTTTTGAGGCCAGAAACTGCCTTCCAGTTTTCCCATTGCTTTGATCTCTGAGTGACAGACTGTTTCAAGAACCCCACATTTGCTCACCATTGCTGGCCTTTAACTTCTGTCTGGGTCCGTATATTTTCATACAACTAAATTTCTCACAAGGTAGTCACCGACATGAACAAAGGACCCAAAGGATTTGTGGGACTTGCTACAGAAACAACAAGATGTGAAACCAATTTAACATAAAATTGTAACCATAAAGCATACTGAGTAAATGACACATTTCATTTATGACAATAATATACATGATATGAAACTCATGATTGTTTGGCTAACAAATGAGAGACACCTAAATGAGAAGCTGACTCTCAAAAATAAGCATAGTTCAGTGATCAGTCGAAGTACTTAGAATGTTAAGACCTTTTTTTCTCTTTGTTTCCTTGGCTAGAAGTGGCACCAGTCTGTCTATCACTGAGTCTTCACAGGAAAACCGACATAGCTGAACAACCACTAAAAGCAGCTAAAAGGGGAGAGTTTGAGAGATAAGGAGAAGAAAAAATGCTTTATGTTTTGCTGGTATTAAACAGGACAACAATTCCAATAAGACTGGCTAGGGAGTTTGGGGTTACTTTGATGGGCTGTAGTCATACATATTTTGTCTTGATGGGATTGCCCTTTTATCTACTGCCAACATTGCCTTTGGGGTCTGAGCTCTGTTTTTTTAATGCCAATAAAAGATGGGAAGGGATGACATGATTTGTTGCAAAAACATCCTCAGCTGTCACACAGCTAACCATTTATAGTAAGTTTTTTTATGAACCTATCAAGATCCATCTAAAATTTAACTTTTCTGACTCAGCTGTTCGTAACTACTTGTCATAACAACTATGACATCCTACCGAAACCGAGATTCTCCATGTGAGCACTGTCCACTTCTGGTCAACGGGAACAATGGACACTTTCAGGACACAATCTGTCTGACCTCTTTATATGCCCAATTGATGAATCAATGTACCATTTTATCCTTTTTCCTCTTTGAGAATTATCTGTAAACAAGACGGTTTTCTCAAAATTTTTATTTGTATTTATTTTCCAGGTAATTGTAGCAAATAATTCTAGTTCTGTAGGTTTCTTATGTTGTATTATCAGTTGTATTTTTATTATTTTATTATATTGGCTCTTGCAAACATTTTTAAAGTTTACTTTTTTAGACTGGCCATGTATATAGCACAGGCCCATTCTTCTGTTCTTTGTTTGAATTAAAAAGATGTTTAGTAAAACTTGTACTATACCAGTAACAGTGAAATGTAAAATGGTTTCTGCAAACCAGTTGTGTAACATCGGCATAAAACTTCTATTTTGGAGGACTTCGTTTGTGTTAATAACCATGTTTTCTAAAATATGTATGGATGTAATGTGAAGAGTATGTCTTCTAAATTAAGTTCCTTTTTTAAAAAAAAAATCTATACTTGCTGGCATAGTGACCCCAGTGACTGCTGAAACAGCTTGTGAAAGCCCACTGACCACGATCTCCCAGTTAACATGGTACTGCACAAAGTTCCTACCCTTACAATGCTAATAAAGGGGATAGAGGTGTGCCTTATATGACCAGCATGGTAATACTTTTGTTTCTAACATGATTTTATAGTATTTTTGCTTTTTTAGCTGTATAATTCTGTATGTATGTTTATTTATGGCTGGTATACATTATCAAGCACTGTGTTCCAAACTAAAAAATAGTCCGCAGGAGGAGGAGAAGGCAGTTGTTTGCTCTGCCCTGGCAACTGCACTACAGGTCAGGTAGACTCTCTGAGGCAAAAGGGGGGATTCTTCCTTCCCTGGGAGCAACAAAACAAAAATTTCTGTTTGGGAGGGTGGGTTAGGGAGAGAGGCAGCCACTGAGGTGAGGGGGCAACCCTACTCAAAAGACCAAGAAGCAAATGTGTGACCAGACCAGAGGTGAGAGAAGAGAGATCTGTTTATAAACCCATTTCTATCCTTTGCATGGCCTGAGCATTCCGGCTTTTCCTTATGTCAGAAAGTTTTCTGTTGTGATTTATGTTGTGAAAAAAAAAAAACAACAAAACCAACCAGTAAATAACAGCTCTACACTTCCAAAGCATTTGGGAGTCCCGAGGGTACTTACATTGAGGGAGAATCTCAGGCAGACCCGTGTTCTCAAACTACTTGCTGGTCTGACATGGGTAAAACCCATCTTAATCATGACAAATCAGCAAGTGTCTGTATTATAGCTCTTAACGTTCTTGCAAGATCTACTCTTTTCTAAGACATCACCCACAAACTGAAGAAAAATGAGCCCTAAACGCTTAAAGTTACATTGGGCCAAAGTCCTGAAATAACAAGATATTATTATGGAGGTTCCTACAATTCTTCAAATGAATTAAATAACTTGTAATGTAGACATCAATACCACTGGAAAAACATGCACTTTGCAGTGAAGTTGTTGATATGCTATTATGATACTTATGGTTTGTTTAATAATGCTGTGAATGTATTTCTCTGCAAGTAGCTTGTCTGTTGTATAATCAATGTATTGCTGTGGGAATTGCTTTCTAGCTTAAGTCCTTTTTTCCTGAAATCTGATCATAAGGTCTTCATGCAGATCTTCCTCACCAATGTTTCCTTCCTTTGATTCCTGGCTTTTTCTCCAAGGCTGTACTTATAAAATCTTAGTCCTCAGATGGCAGCTGTAGAAAAGGGACTAAAGACCAGGGCGCAAAGGAACTTTGTGAACTTAGGCAGACATATTCTCAGGTCCTCAGTAGCCATGCCCTGTTACTCTCATGTAACATAGCTGTGGGACTGGACAAAACCAGACTTCATTCTTGAGAAGATGACTAAGTTAATTTTTCTCCTTTCAGTAGGGAGAAGATATAATTTCCAAAGCTGACTTCTTCTCTCAGTTGTATGAAGTCAGACAGACAACTCTACGAGTGAATTTTACTTAAGAAAATATGGTGCTCCGAATTAAAAATGAATCCCTTGAATGTTGTATCTGTTTACAGCTAAGAATAGGCTTTTTTTTGTTGTTGTTGTTTATACAGATTGTTTCTGTGTCTGTCTTTATTTGACTGGATTATCTTTAGATTTCAGCATTCTCAGAATTAAAATACATACCATCTCTGATGGACTAATGAAACTCTTCCCGTAAACTGCAGTCACTGAGTACTTTCTTAAATGTTTACAGGCACATGTCAGTGTGGCAGGTGTAAATGTGCAAACTCAGAAGGAAATGGACTGGTCTACGGTAAATTTTGTGAATGTGATGACAGAGAATGCATAGATGATGAGACAGAAGAGATTTGTACAGGTATGTATTTTAGCAAGTACAAGAAGGATTGTAGAGATTAATACAGGCTGTTGTAAAATCATTTAACTGTGTGGACCTCCAAAACATCTTTACTGAATGTATGACTTAAAATAAAAGTAACTATATTTGCAAGAATTTAGCTTGCAAATGGTAAGTGGGAATTTCAGATGTAAAAATGAGCTAAGCAGGAGGTTAAAGAATGAAGAAATCCTGTGACATCCTCCTCCTTTTGGAAGAACTGCAAAGAGGATTATACAAGGCAATTCACTAAGGTAATTCATACCTCAGTGTGTCTGCCTTCAGTAGAATATAAGAAATGTGAATACATTGTGGCACAGATGAGAACAAGATGGAGGACAGAAAAAAAAGAAAAGATAAAAAGATTATAAAGAATTTTGTCAAGGAAGTAAAAATTAAAAAGAAAAAGAATAAAAGTAAGATGAGAACTCAGAAGCAATTCAGGAGATAAAAAGGAAAATGAATGAATGAATGAAGAAAAAATCCATCTATGATAGGAAAGGCAAAAGAATAAGATGGAGTGTACTCTGCTGATAGGTAGAAAAGCAACCAAAATTCAAACTGTGCTTTCATTTCATTATAAGGTAGGAAGCTGGTAATTAAATAATTTGGAATACACACCATTTATGGCATTATAAATGCTGTTGTCTATATTACTAGGGGGCTTGTCCTTGAGCTGGAAGGTGATATAAATATTTTTCAGGCTATGCACATGCATACTGTGTCTGTATGCACACAGGAGGGTTCAGAACTGCTCTTAAACTATTCATACTCTGATAGTAGTCATTGCTCTGTGTGCATGTATAGAGAGAGTACTTGTGTAAAATAGCTTTATCTGTCTTAATCCTTACACAGAGAACAAAATGAATTCTATTTATTTAAAATTCTATTTATTTAAATGCATTTGAAAAAGAACCTTTTTTTTTTTTTGCTTAGAATTAGCTGGGGATTTTAAATGAGGATAAGCAGAATGGTCCTCTGAAGTCCAAATCCAGGAGTACAATATTTCCAGTAATTGCCTAAAATAAAATGAGTGGAGGGCAATAATTTTTATGTGCCAATGATTCCATTTATATTTATTTGCTTGTAAACATTACATATGGTACAAGTATGATAAAAATTTGCCATTAATTTAGTACCAGTAAATTCTCCTTCTGCTATTTTTGTCAGGTTTTTTCCCCACCTGTGTTGCTGCTGGTTTATATTGTTGGGTTTTTCTTAGCTTTTATTTCCCCTTGTTTTATCCAGTGGTGCCATATTCCAAAACAGACCAGATGCATCTCTGTAAAAAAAAATAGTTTTATGTATATGCAGAAATCAAAGTATACTGATATAAAAGGACAAAAAAAAGTCGGTAGATTAAAGTCTCTATGGTCTGTGATTCAACAGTATAAAAGCCGTGATACCTTCTGTAAGGTTTGGAGCCTTCCAAAGTGAATATAAGGTATAAACTAATGGTGTGCTTGACTTGGTTAGGTTGATATAAACTGAAAAGTTTATGCATGTAGGTCATGAGTGTTAGATTTTGCTTTGCTTCCTGACAAACCTCTACAGTACGTACCCATATGTTGAACCAGGCCTTATGCAGAAAAAAATGAACAGCACATGAACCGAAGGTACATAATTTTATCACAGAAAAAGCAGACCCCACGTGCCTATCTGGTTACTGCTTCTCTCTCCCATCCTGATGTCTCCTTTAATACCCTCTATGCCATCTTTCCTTCCACGGGATTTCTACCACAGGAATCATTTAGTTTTATTTATGAAGTAATAAAGACACAGCATTCTAAGCCAGTTCCGCTTAGCTAGCGATGGCCCCTGGACACTCTCCACAGACAGGGTGAACCTAATCAGTGCCTGTTGTACTTTCACAGTTTGCTTAGCACCTACTTAGATGCTACATACCCTTTATTGCCCTTGAAGGTATAGACAGGTCTGGAAGATTTTAATTGTCCTCAAAGAAAGCCAACTCAGGAGGATTCAACTAATGAAAAAACAAAAGATTCTCTTTACACACATGTTTCTAAAGCGTGCAGCTGTCAGCTGGGATTTTATCCTGGAAAAGCATACAATGCCATGCTGAGATATGGATAACATACATTTTAATCTTTGCACGTGGGGATTGCATTTTTTAAGCAAATCAGTTCTTTGGTAGGGCAGAGTTATAAAGATGTATCGAGCTTTTCCAGCATCAGTTGGATTTTGATCAGTCAGTTGACTGTATCACTTTTTATTTAAGATTACGTATACTTTGGAATAAAGTTGCAGCTTATTTTTAATAAAGTATCATGGTTTCTAGCAAATTAAATTCTGATCCTGATCATTTTTATCTAAGGCCTTTTTTTCTCTAATGGAGTGATTCTGTCTTCAGTCAAGAGCAAGAGGTAGAGGCAAATTGTATCATTTAATTCATATTTATTTGAGGACTATACAAGTGTGAGTGAAGAATGAAGTAGGGATGTTTTAATCTGCAAAAATTGCTAGTTGATCAAATTAATTTACTCCTTCGCCATTTTTCCCTTCATTTCTTGTCCACAGTTAAAGAACAACCTTTTGGTAACAAGCATTATTTTAGGCTAAGTTGTGTAGTTATCTAAGTGAAATGGTATTTTTATTTCCTATTATTTTTTGACATGTAACCAAGCAATTGTAATGAAAATTTCACGTGTAATTGTACAAACAGGAAAAAACAGTATTCCACAGGTCTAAATTTTCACTCTTAATAGTTAGGGATATAAATTGACCAGACTGTGATAGTGATGATCAGGTTTACTAAGCTTAACATACCTAGAGGCAAAAAAGGACAAGATCCTGACTTGCTCATTCTAGTAAAGAATTAGCTTATGGCTTTAAGATTAGTAAGAATTGCAGCTACTTAATTTAAATGCTTTGTGTCATTGAAGCACGTGGCAGAAGTAGCTTAGTGGTTCAAAATGTTCAGGAGCTGGTTACATCAAGCCTCAGGTGACCCAGCTGTCTTTTTGGGACAGTTTGTTAAATGAGCATCTAAAAGGTTCATTTTACTAATTCTTATCTTTCATGAACTGGTTTATCCACATTCAAAAATCTTCTTAACAGGTAAGAAGGGAAGCCATATACAATCTAGACAGTTTGTAGTAAATCAAAGTCCCTCTGCTGGAATTTTCTGAGCTTTTTTAGACATGCCTAGTACGGTTGGCAAGTGTGTCCTATCTTAACATTTAAAGCTGTGCTTAAGTTTTAACTATTACATTTACTGTCTTCCAAATTTACCCATAAAGTTTCAAAAATTACGGTTACAAATATAAAAATGTTGATGTTATTTTCTTAGTGTTTATTGATTAGATTTAATCTGTGATTAAATCAAAACGTTCAAAAGTAGACTTGGGGAAAAGTATAATACAGATAATCCTTTGTCTTATTTTATGTAGGCATATATGATCTATAAAATTGTTTCTATTCTGAGTGTAGCACTGTAAGTTTTTAAAAGAAAAGATCAAAACAGTTAAATTGTTAATGCCTTTTAAAAACTTGCCTATTTCTCACTGTATAAAATTTGTTTTGGGTTAAGGCCATGGAAAGTGTTACTGTGGAAACTGTTACTGTGAGGCTGGTTGGCATGGAGATAAATGTGAATTCCAGTGTGACATCACCCCCTGGGAGATCAAGAAAAGATGCACATCTCCAGATGGCAAAATCTGCAGCAACAGAGGTGTGTCATTCGCACGTTCCTTCTACGCGTATTTATACAGTTTGCTTTTATTTTACAATATGCATTTTCTGCAGTAGGACATAGATTGTGTTTGCTGATAATTTCTAGTTTGTTCTCACTTATTTCAAATCTGGATATACATTTCCAAGTAAGTGGGTAGATACCTGTGTTTAGGTATAAACTTACACAAATCCATAGCCATTTTTGGCTTAAGCTGGCCTGAGCTGTTGTCATCCTTCATTTTTTGTAGTACGACTGAGCAGGATAATTTGTTAGTACACCTGCTTTGGGGAGAGAGACCTATCCTGCAAAATAAAATATTAGCAGATTTTTGCCTTCGAGTGGATTGGTGCTGTAAGGCCAACAGGACTGTGGCTCAATTCACTCTTAAAGCAGACCAAGGGCACACAATAGAATAGGGAAAATGAAAACACAAAGCTTTTAGTTTCCACTGCAACCTGAAAGAGCAACTAAGAAATGTTCAGTAACAATGCCGTGGAATGCATGCAGAACTGGAAAGGTAGACTTCACACTATTTCTAACTATATGGGGTTTAATTTGTGCGAAGTTCCAGAATTTGAATTTTACCTTATAATTCTGTCTAATTTTGCCATTTTGGAGAAAAAAAAAAATTAGCACAAAATAAGGTTGCTTTTCACTAGCTGCTACGTTTGGCTTCATTGAACAAAGAGTTTAAAAAAATGTTATTTTTTTGGCAGAAGTCCAGAATAATCACAGTAGAACATAAGCGCAAGTCATGTAGACACCTCTCTCAAAAACATCTCTACTGGCAAAATCTGCTACAGTGTGCACATCTAATTATCCTGAGAGCATTTAGAAAACTCTCTTCTCTTAATTATGAGGAAATTGAAAGATTGAGAGATCATGTAGGCTCATTTAGTCTTGGGACTTCAGCAGTGAAAAAATTTCTCTGATTCTGGGAATAATAAATATCCAAGTGGCTTCAGATCTGATGCTTTGTTTCCACCGAGAAAGTAATTTATTGTCAAAGAACTCCTTGACAAAGCAAATTTTCGTTCAAATTTGAAATTTTAATGTGCAAGTATTTCTTTAAATTTACATTGTAATTGCGGCAAATGAGGATAAATAGTATAGCTGATATTCGGAATAGCTACAAACTCCTATACACAGCTATATTCATGGGATACTTCTGTATTTTTAGCCTTTCGTGTACTTGTGGTTTTATCCACTTAAAGATTTTGTAGGCTTTTGACTACCTAAAGTTACTTTCCAAGACAGTATTTCTACTCTCTTTACTCCTGTTTACCCAATTTTCTGTGTTTATACGTCTTGTGATATAGGTGCAGTTCATCTTACCAGTCTTGAGCCTTCTAAAAATTAAATGTTGAGGCTAACATTGCTGTCCGGTGTCCTTCAGTGCTAAGATGGATAAATTGTCTGTATCTTTCTACCAACTCTTTAGTCAACCAGCTGAGACCAGATGTGAACCTTTAAATTTTTTACACTTTGGTGAGATGGTTTTTTGTATTCCGATATCTAGAACAGCTGATCCAAATTCACTTTGAAGTTGTTTCTGGGAGGATTAATCACTCTCCAGAGGCATTTCCTCATTTTCTGGTTGGGTTTTTTTGTTTGTTTAAGGGTTTTTTTTGGTTTTTTTTTTTTTTCCTTCTATTTCATTAATGTCACTGAATTGTGAAAGTATCAAAAACCAGGTGCAAGTTTCTTAAGGGCTATCTTGGTAGCTTTAGGACTAAACAGGGCAGCAGCTCTTCCTGCTTCATGTAAGCGTCATGCATACATGATTGTGTAAACCTTCTCTTTTTAAAGCACGTGTCCAGATCTATATGTACTCTTTCTTTAGCAACCCTGTTCTGTTGTCCTCAAACTAGTTATATTGTTCAGAGTAATCTGAATAAGAAAACAAAGGCTTTGGTGGAGTAGCAGAAGCTGGAGCTACCCTCCAGGAACTGAACTGCCTGCATCTGTGAGCTTCGGCTGCTTCTTTGTGCCTGTTGGCATCTCAGAAAAAAGTAGTGACTGTGTGGTTCTGAAGCAAATTTGGATTTCTGAATAAGGAAACAATCTTTTTTTTTTTTTTTTTGTTCTTTGTATATCAGTAAGGTTGTGCCAAATTAGCATCTTTGTCATATTTCACATTTCCCTCCTTATTGTAAACAGCGGGGTGTGGCCCTGCTGAATAGTGACTTGGGAAAAGTGGAAAAGTGTCTTTTTCATGTAGATCCATGCTGATATTCTTCTTAGGTAAAGAATGACCTCCTAGACATTTTCAGCTGGATTGGAATCTGCATTCCCTTTTAGTTTAAATGTTTACGCTTTAAAAATCATTAATTATCCACTGTGCCCAAGCCCAAGTCATTTAAACAGCATTGATTTTTATTGTCATTAGTGTCAGAGCAAATTACTGTTGATGTCAAAGATTTACGACTGTTCTGTGCACTCCATTTTTGTGTTGATTCCTAACAAGGCTCAACAGCAGAAAGAAACTTGAACAGGAAGCCAACTTGTTTGTATAAAGTGTTATTAATAAATAATCATAGAAGGTTTTAAATCATAGAAGATGAGCATATGCTCATGATTAACACTTGCAGCTTTGAAACTGCGCTCCTGTGAGAGCAGAAAATTCACAAGTGTAAATTCTTGTAATCAAACTATTATTATTCTAAATTACCAGTTAATCTGTCTCTCTTTTTTTCCACCGCCACCCCCTCTTCCCTAGGCACATGTGTATGTGGGGAATGCACATGCCATGATGTGGACCCGACTGGTGACTGGGGAGATATTCATGGAGATACTTGTGAGTGTGATGAAAGAAACTGCAAAGCAGTGTACGATAGATATTCTGATGACTTCTGTTCAGGTAAGAAATACATGTAAAAGGAACTTATGGGTAGTTTTATAACAAAAGCATCCAATTATCTGATCTCTCTCTTCCTTAGTGCTCCAGTTCTCATTTTCCTAGCCTAAAACATACCAAGCTTTAGCTAGATTTTTGGGGGGAGTGGACTTTTTACATTAAAAGATATAATTCTGTAAAAAAAAAAAAGTTTTCAGCTCTAAATCTTTTTTAAAACATATCTTTTTTTCCATGCCTTTTAACAAAATTCTGTAAATATGAAGCACTTTTAGGTGCCCATCTCCCTTCTAATACTCTTGTCTTCAGTGTAACCTTACATAAATTGCAGAATGGTTGAAAGTTTTCTATATATTTTTTTATATATATATATATATCCTTCCTTGGGGAAATTTAAATTTGAAAATTTGTTAGACCGAATTTTATTTGTTATTTCATGTTATATGGCAGGGAGAGGACAAGTGAGAGGAAGAAATTCGAGGAAAAGTGAATTAATGAGTTAATGAAAAACAGTACCCTGAGAATACCAGCTGACCTGAGAACACGTAGAGCATCAATATGTGGAAAATATGAATGTGTGGTCCAGCCACACATCACTGACTATACATCTTAGACACTTTCACCTTCCTTTTTTTCTTCTACTTGTACTTCAGGGCATTATGTTCAAATTAGTTAAGGTCCATCCAGCCATCCAAGGTTTGCAGTGTTTTTAGGTTGGTGCTCCGTGTATCAACTAACAAAAGCTTTGATTCTGAGCGAGACCTTGCATACAATTTTGTATAGTTGTTGATAAAGATGCTAGTGCTGGGCAGGAGAGAAGGACTTTGATCAATACACCGCACGCAATTTGTACACACAGGAACTCTGCAAAAACAAGTGAGGGTGGTTTCAAAGGGACTTGACAGATTACAGGTTGTCAGCTCTAATGTGTCCTGTAGAAATCTGATCTGGCCTAATTAGTAACAGGAAGGATGCAGTCACATCAAGGAAAATAATGATGTGGTATATTCTCCTCCTATTACTAGAATGAGAGATGCCTCATAGAAAGATCATAGGAGTCGTCCATAACAGGGAGAGAAGGCTGAAACAAACATGATACATAAAATTCTTCACCTCTTCTTTGCCTGTTAGAAAGGTAAAAGGTTTCTCAACCGCTGAGGGTTTTTCGTAATAAATAGGGATGAATCACTAGCTAATAAAACGAGGAAAAGAAAAAGAAAGAAGCATTTCTAAAAACCTTCAGTGAATTCATTTGCTTGTTACTGTTTCAGCCACCTACAAAAGTTATATGTTTATTTAATTAATAAGCTGGAAGGATGTAGAACTGCAGTCATGAGAGCAGCAGGAGGATTGACTTTGGGATGTTGACAATTTTTGAATGTATTATTGTACTGCTGAGTATGTTTTTAGCACTCAGGGACTGATCAAAATGTCAGCATCAGCTAAGGAATACAAAGCTAAAAACAACACGGTAAATGTGTTCTGTCGTTAAGGGTGAACACAAGAGTTTCAAACCTAATTAGATTAAAGCAAAGCTGTGGCATCTACAGCTGGTGCTGCATCACTGGAATCATCCCTGATTGAACTCCCTTTTTCCCAGATATTATTGCCACTGCTGCTGCTGCTGCCCTGGGTGGTAATTCCTGTAAGAAAGTAGAGTGTAAGAAAGTGTGGACAGTTGCAAAAGAGTTGTGGGGAGGATACTGCCATGTGACATCGGATTAAAGACATGTTACAGTGTTCTTTATTATACAGACATAACTGTAAATGAGCAAACCTTAAGAGAGATACAAAATAATGTACTCATATGGCTTGCTTGATGGAAATAAAACTCAGGTTGAAATATAGCTTAGTTTTTCTTTCTAATCAGCAAAAAAATTATTACTACTTATTCTTATGTTTTAGAAAAGCCTGATTTAGTTTTAGCTGGCCATCCAATATGCATTCCTCAAATAGATTGTGCAAAACTCTCCATTTTCATATGAAGCAGTGTGAACAATGTCTTATAGTCCTGCTGTTTAGTTCTCCTTCAGAAATGGACAAGATGCTTAAGTATTAACTTTGGTTTAATGTGGTAGACGGACAGAATCTGCAATTAAATCAAAGATTTACTAGCAGAATTGTAATTGGACACCTTTTTTGTTTGTTTATGTGAAATAAGTTTACTTAGTGAACAAAGTGTGCACGTGTTAGGTATGTCTGCAAAATATCCTAATTTTTCTGACAATCATTGGTAAATTGATTTGGGATGAATCCAAGAGGGATTAGTCAGATTAGGGAAAATAATCCAGCTCTCTTAAAACCTAAATCAAATGGAGCTGACACAAAACTTTTCCTGTCTTGTTCTGCCTACCTGACAGGTTGAGACAGGAAAACCCGTTGTCCTGAGTAGCAGGTTGAAATGACAGGAAATCATCTTTACATGTAGAGAGTATTACTGTAACTGAATGAAATGCTATGTTTATTTCATAAACTACAAATGACAGGAATTGGCAGCCCTGCTGTGAGGATTTAACATCACACAACAGCAGCTCCCTCCAGAAGCTTCATATGGCTTGGGGTGACTGTCAGTTTGCAGTACCTTATATTGGCAACTGGATGACTTCTTTTAACATCTGAAGTGCTGTTCAGTATGTTACCAAATGATTTTCTTTCAGAGGTGTTTGCAACATTAAAGTGATTCTCTTCCTTTAAAGCGAAAATAGCTTTCATGACTTGACACAGAAAGAAAAAAGGCTTCCATAAGAAAATTCCTACACTCACACATCTCATTAGCTCCTTTGTTGTGGCTCTAGCAAAGAAAACATTATATGAAAGAAGATACTTACTTTCATAAGTATCTAACTGGATCAGACATCCAATTTACAGGTACACATGAAAGCAAGGGGCAGAATCATAGAATCATGGAATGGTTTGGGTTGGAAGGGACCTTGAAGATCATTGAGTTCCAACCCCCCTGCCATGGGCAGGGACACCTCCCAATAGACCAGGTTGGTCAAAGCCCCATCCAACCTGGCCTTGAACACCTCTAGGGATGGGACATCCACAACTTCTCTGGGCAACCTGTTCCAGTGTCTCACCATCCTCACAGTAAATAATTTTTTCCTTGTATCTATTCTAAATCCTCTAAACCAGAGGAAGGCTATAGTGCTTTTTAAGGAAAACAAATAACTAATGTAAAGAAAAGTTATTCTTGAGAAATTAATAAGACGTATTCTGGGAACTGCTCCAATAACTTGTAGAATGCTTGCTTCCTCCCATTTTCTCCTTGTGAACTGATAAATGCATATGTTTTAGAAATATAATATAACCCAGTCTTAAAGTGCAAGTACAGTTAGAAAGAGATATAAAATCTGTGTTGCTGTGGTTTTCAAGAAGAACATGGATAGGCAAGTGGACATCAGAAAAATGCTTTGGGCTCCTGTGTCCAGCGAATGATGACTATGTGGAAATTGTGAGAGAAGATCTAACATGTTGTCAGAGCTCATGGAAATAAATATTTGATTTAGTGTCAAGGAATGTTTTTGCTGCTGCTCCGGCTTTCCTCACCCAGTGCAAGGAACATTTTGTCTTGCCAGAATCCCACTGCTTTATGCAGAAACCATCAGGCTCATGATGAAGGGACCTGGGCAATTAGCTTTTTTCTCGGTCTAGATAGGTCAACCTTCATGTAGAGGAAATTGTTTGGATGGATTTCCAGGTTAAGTTCTCAGGAGGGATTCACCCCTAACTTCTTGGCTGTCACATTTTTTTGAAGAAACTCTCCAGAAAAGCTTCTATGGAGTTCAGTGGCTTTTCCTTACCTGAACTTGTGCAGTGAAACTTGCATTTATGATGCTGTGTGCAGACATGGTTAGGCAGAGTCAAGTTAGCTAATGAGATACCAAAACCACATCCAACTGCCCTATTGAAATGAGAATTGATTATGTCCAGTATTTTATTATTCGCACATCACTATTTAGTAGAAGTCACTAGTTTGAGACTCGGAATTGATGTGACATTGCTTGTCTCTAGTGGATCATATTGAGTGCAAGTAGATAGAAGATGGTATTGATATATTACTTAGACAATACACTGCAACTACGGTAGAAAAAGAAGACCATAAAGGTAATGGTTCTGTTTTTTCAGACAGTGGTGAAATATGTATTTGTAACCTCTATTCCACCCTTTTGCACGAGAAGTGTGTGACAAGTGGGAAAACATCCCTTAAGAAAAAATATGAAAAGGAAATATAGAATCATAGACTGGTTTGAGCTGGAAGAGACCTCTTAAAGGTCATCTAGTCCAGCCCCCCTGCAACAAGCAGGGACATCTTCAACTACATCAGGTTGCTCAGAGCCCCGTCCAACCTGACCTGGAATGTTTCCAGGAATGGGGCATCTACTGTCTCTCTGGGCAGCCTGTTCCCGCGTTTCACCACCCTCACTGTAAAAAATTTCTTCCTTCTATCTAGTCTGAATCTACCCTCTTTTAGTTTAAAACCTATAGCCCTTGTCCTATCGCAACAGGCCCTGCTAAAAAGTTTGTCCCCATCTTTCTTGTAGGCCCCTTTTAAGTACTGAAAGGCTGCAATAAAGTCTCCCCAGAGCCTTCTCTTCTCCGAGCTGAACAACTCCAGCTCTCTCAGCCTTTCTTCACATGGTGTTCCATCCCTCTGATCATTTTTGTGGCCCTTATCTGGACCTGCTCCAACAGGTCCATGTCTTTCCTGTGCTGAGGGTTCCGGAGCTGGATGCAGTACTCCAGGTGGGGTCTCACCAGGGCAGAGTAGAGGGGCTGAATCACCTCCCTCAACCTGCTGGCCGTGCTTGTTCTGATGCAGCCCAGGAGGTGGCTCAAATGGAATGATTAACCAGTGCTATTTTCGGAAAAAAAGTAGATATAGTAAATTGGTTGTATTTTTTGCCAGTCTGAATACTTAATGAAACTATAGCGTTGATAAAGTTCATCTAATCATGAGGTTTTAATACCTATCATCAGTATAGAGGCTAATTTTTAATTGTATTCATTGTAAAGGTCACGGACAGTGTAATTGTGGAAGGTGTGACTGTAAAGAAGGATGGACTGGGAAGAAGTGTGAACATCCACGTTCTTGTCCATTGTCAGTTGACGAAAGTGCTAAGAAATGCCAAGGAAATTCTAATTTACCTTGCTCTGGAAGAGGTAAGCACACTTTTGGAAGAATTTTCATCCCTTCAAAATGTCCTTCCATTAAAAGAATTTTCCCAGATGTCAGCATTACTAGTACTGAAAAGTGTGAACTTTCCTGGCTTACTGTGCATGAATCCCACCTGCATAACTTGTGAGTTATGAGAAGGGAGGAAAAGAATACAAAGGTCACCTATTTTTCCTGTCATCTATTGCTTTGTATTTTATTTTACATATCTCAACATTTGTTTTGGAGGTTTTCAAGGATGCTTTGAAGATTGCTGCAGTTAAGTCTTTACTAAAGATACATTAAAAATATGAACATTCTTTGACAAAACCAGCATGAGATTTTCAGCCTGTGTAAAATGTTGTGGCGCCATTGTGATAAGAGCTGTTCGGATTTACACTGCCTAAGAACCTGCCCTGCTGACTGCAGGACGGACTTCTGAAATGCAGTTGTTCTTCAGTGCAGTTTGCTAGTCAGCCACTGGCTTTTCATTTGAAAGCATTTCTTTGTGACACTGCAGTCTTTTCAAAAGCTTGGACTAAAAAAACATACTAATTCATACCTACGATTGAAGTCTGTGTTACAAGCAAAAAGAAACTTTTCTCAGAAGGAAAAGAAACTGCTAATTTTCATCTGTCACTGTGTGAAATGTGGTTTTCTGCAGAGAGAAAAGTAAATATGAGACAGACTTTTACTAGAACTGGTAATTGAAGTTGTTATGAATTCTGCCCACTTAAGTGTTTGCTGGGAAAGGTCTAAAGCTACTCTTGAATAATTGCATTTGACCCTAAATGTCATTTCATTTGCAATTTTTCCTTTCACTAATATTATCTAACGTAGTCAAAAATTGTAGGCTGTCCACCCAAGTTAGAATTGTGATAATTTTTTTTTTCTCCCCCTACAAATGTATAGCAGCTCATAACTTAGTAAACACAGTATTATCTGTATCTTAAAAGAACTATGTATTAACATTTTTGCTGGATTTTTTCTTAATTGAGCTACAGTTTTCCAGTGAGTTACATCTCTCTTTTCTTGCTAAAAATTCTCAAAGAAATTTTTGGTTACAAGTTAGGTGAAACATGGGCATCTGTAGAGAATTAACTTAATTTTATTGTTCATGATCGCAAGAATTATAACTAAAAGAAAGGAATGTTGACATTTGATTTATTTTATTTTTTTTATAGTTGCTCACTCTTTTCCTTTTCTCACTGCATGCTGAATGTCTCTCATCCACTTCACTAGGAGCATTTGGAGTCAGTTCTATGATTTAATTGCACCATACACTATGAGAGTCAAATGACAGATAAAAGAATGACAGTCATAAAACCAAGTTTAATTTGAATAAAATTCAGTCTTAAGTTATGAAATATATTGTTCTATTTATATTTTAAATTTTGAAAAGTTTCAGTAAGTATAGTGAGAAGAGTGAGTTTAAAGATTTCAATATTAATGGCAATAATTCTATCCTCCTGTTGTTCTGAAAATACCCCTGAGTTTTAATGTTGGCAATGTTCTCCTGTCGAGATACTAGCAGTGAAATAAGTCTCTTTCAGGTGAATTCATTTGACTAAATGATCTGTTGGTCAAAATTTTCAAATAAAATACAAGTAGTATCTATTGGAACAAAAGGCTTAATTGATAGCAGCTTTCACTTCCAAACAAGAAGAGACCACTAAGTTTTATGAGAAGTACAAATGGCACAGACATGGATCTCAGACATAGCATGATAAACAGCTGCTGTCATGAAGGAGCAAGAGATTCTTCATTCCGGGCTTGAAAAAGAAGTCCCATGAAAACTGTCATTTTAAAATGGAATGTGGTGTCTTGTTTTAGTTCTGTGAACAATTTTGTTAAGGAAATTGGGAGAGAAAAAGAGGAAAGATTTTAGTCTGATCATCTGTAATTTATTTGGTAGGGTATTTTTTCACCCTGGGCTCCCTGGATTTTCTCCTTCCATAATATTTTGGATATAATAAAAAATGTGAGAAAGTTTCTGTACTGCTGAAGTGATGTAGGTGTTTAGTTCTATGAAAAATTGTCATTGGACTTGCAACGACCGAATTCTTTGGTCGCATTTGACAAGCCTACTACTTGTAATTGTAGTTTGTCATGGGCAGAAGTGTTACACAAACAAATAAAACAAAATAAAGATTTCCAATCAAGCACAACCTCTTTCAAATCTTCTGGGATGGGAAATGCCATGGGCTTGTAACATCGCCCCCAATTTTTCTGAAGGGGAGGATTGTGTGGCAAGGAAGGGAAGGTTCCAAATGAAATGGAAGTGTTACCTTTTCCATTATTGTTTTGATAACCTCCTTGTAAGATTTTTCTCCTGGCTGTGGTGCAAGAACAGTAAGGCCTTGCACAGGTCAGTAATCCACTGCACTGCAGGAGAAGTTGTGTAGTCAACGTCCTTATTTAATGGAATCTTTTAATAAGGCAGCTCATGTATGGAATAGGATGCAGAGCAGAGAGCCCAGAGATGCAGGTGCATGACTCTATGACATTGCTATGTATTGTGTTTCCTTGAATGTTTATTATTCATGTGAACCTTTTGTTTCTAGGTTAGTCAGCAACAGTTGTGACAGCTAACAGACTCTTTTCCAATCACTTTTATGATCTTGGATAAAGACATTGAAGAACAAAACATTTTTAGGATTTTTAATGACATATAGATAGTCAAAATGTGTAGGGAGAAAAAGAACTGTTAGAATTCATAGTCTCTTTCTATAATGTAAATGCTGTCATACGCTCTGATTTTCTGGTGGGGGATTTTGAAACTTCAGTTGTGATACTATTTTCCCAAGATTGGCAAAAATTACATTTCCTAGATGGTATTTTCTTGTTGAAATGTTAAATGTGATTTCAAAATGTGATAATACTCCGCTTAAACAGTAACAACAACAACAACAAAATCTATGCTGCCTGAGGCAGCATTAAAGAAATAGTCCTTCAAAGCTTTGGCTGGCCATTTTTAGTTTTATGTGCATTTAGCAAAACTTTCTGATATGGATGACTAGAGAACTCCCAATGATTCAGCTTCAGTCTTTAAAATCTCCAATAATAACTACAGAAGGTGAACCACAAAAAAACCCCTCAAACACCAAAAAACCCAAACAACAAAACTCCCAAACCAAGCCACCAAATCCTCTAAATACCCCATAAAAAAAAGGGTTGGGATTTTTATATTTTTGTGTCAGAGATTTGGGATGGTGGGGGCTTATATTGAAAAAAAAATAAAAATCCTTGTTTTACTTCACAAAATTTTATAATATTAGCACAAAAATCATGACAAAACAATACTCTTCAAAAATTTTCAATCATTCTGAGAGACCAAAAGCTTCCATCTTTGAACTTAATTTTGATAAGGTGTTTATTTTATGCCTCATACTTTGTTTTTGCAAGTAATGATGAATGGAAAAGAAAAGAGAACGTTAGCCTAATTTTATTCTTTTTTAAAAAATGACTTGATGACCCAACAGGTTTTTGATATTAAATTTTCATATAAATAACTGTATTTTTATATAAATGTACCCAAATGTTTATTAGTTACCTTTAAGGCAAATTATGTTCCTACAGAGGCAGAAATAAAGAAAGCATCAGCAATGCAAATTAAGAGAATTGTCACACGCCACCCAGATTTTGAGAATCCCACGTTCTCTTAACTACAAGTCATGTAACCTCAGCAAGAGAAAAAAAAAGATATAGGAAAAAAATTAACAATGAAAGAAATATTTTCTTTAAGTATAGTGTTTAATATATCAGGGGTGCATAAAAGTTGTATTAAAATGTTTAGAGAATTAAAAGGAAGCTATGAAGAACACGACCTAATTTGATAATCACTATCTATAAAAATCTACAGATTACAATTTCTCAATCTGCATTTTGCTCTCCTGAGAGCAGATGAAATAGTGAACTTTTATTCCAGACTGTAATTCCCTTCTTGATTTTCCCCAGTCACTCACAGGCATTACCAGTTGTTTCATGGGTGCTGGTCAGCATGTGGGGAGAGCAGAGATGCTGCCAAAACTATATTTCACCATGGTCTAATATTTCTTAGCTGCTTCAGTAGGTGAAGGACAGAGAAGGCTTTATATTGACATGCTGAGCAGTAAGTGAGAATGTTTACATTCTCAAATGATGTTATAAAGGCAGAGGAAAAATAAATCATCT
Organism: Charadrius vociferus; assembly: GCF_000708025.1. Lineage (NCBI taxonomy): Eukaryota > Metazoa > Chordata > Aves > Charadriiformes > Charadriidae > Charadrius > Charadrius vociferus. The sequence continues at coordinate 247,714 of NW_009646412.1, forward strand.
CAGTTAGATCGATCAGGCTGTCTTTACCTTTGGTAGTTCCTGTTATATATAATGGGAGAGAAGGATCAGATGAAAATTTGGGGAATTCAAATACACTAGGTACTTTCCAAAAATTATTTTCCTTACAAAAGCATGTTGAGGATGAGGAGAGAGATTCTAGCCAGCTTTATTCATATAAAGTGAATAATTCCTTCTACACTTTTATTCTTGAGAGTGTTTGGTTTTTTTTTTTACTTGCTGCATGACTTTTCACTGTAGATGTAGTACTTCCACAGTGAAAGTCCGTCCTTTTTAAGAACACACTGTACAACAAGACCAGTGTCAGAGATAAAGGAAAAGATGCAGCAAACATTCCTTATGGTAAGAAATAAAGATCTTATTAATCCCCAGCAGGATTAAGGGACAAGACAAACCACTTCTCTCTGTAAAATGCACATCACTCACTTGCATTTTCCCTTAGAGCAAAAACCAGATTTCAAAATAGTTATAATAAAAAAGCCTTCAGGAAAAGAACTGAAAATAAAAAGAGCAGGTTTTGAGAATAACAGATGAGAGCTTTTTTTTTAAAATAATCTTTTTCTCATCACTTACCCCTAGTGAAGGCAGCCATCCCATGGCAGTGATCCAAAGACAGATAAATGACAAATCTTCTTACTGGTAGTGTCTTTTACCATTTTAATCTCTTTTCTATAATTGCTTTTATTTATTTGTCATATGAAGGGAATGAAACTGTTTTTTTATCTGTGAAATTCCCCCTTACACTTGTGCTCTAGCATTAGATATCTGAAAGGTAAAGAGGTTTTTTGATTCTGTACTGAAAAAGATTTTTGTTCTTTTTGCGAACTCTCCTAAGTCCCATTTTCAAAATATTAAATTTGTGAGTTCAAAAGTTGTATGGCATTTTAAAAGTTTACTGACATAGTTACTTTACAGCGCATTCGGTTCGTGTGGCAAGATTTTGGTAGTGGAGGTTCTACAGGAGTGGCTTCTGTAAGAAGCTGCTAGAAGCTTCCCCCCTGTCGGACAGAGCCAATGCCAGCCGGCTCTGAGATGGACCTGCTGCTTAGTGATGATGGTAGTGCCTCTGGGATAACATATTTAAGAAGGGGAAAAAATGAACATATTTAAGAAGGGAAAAAGACACCAAGGCGAGTGAAGAAGGAGGGGAGGAGGTGCTCCAGACACCGCAGCAGATTCCCCTGCAGCCCATGGTGAGGCAGGCTATCCCCCTGCAGCCCATGGAGGTCCATGGTGGAGCAGATATCCACCTGCAGCCCGTGGAGTATCCCATGCTGGAGTAGGTGGATGTGCCTGAAGGAGTCTGTGACCCCATGGGAAGCCTGCGCTGGATCAGGCTCCTGGCAGGACCTGTGGCTCCGTGGAGAGAGGAAACCATGCTGGAGCAGGTTTGCTGGCAGGACTTGTGACCCTGCCGGGGGCCCACGCTGGAGCAGTCTGTTCCTGAAGGACTGTGCCCGTGGAAAGGACCCACACTGGAGCAGCTCGTGAAGAACTGCAGCCCGTGGGTAGGACTCATTGGAGAAATTAATGCAGAACTGCCTCTCGTGGGAGGCACACTGGAGCAGGGGAAGAGTGTGAGGAGTCCTCCCCCTGAGGAGGAAGGAGCAGCAGAGACAACGTGTGATGAACTGACCACAACCACCATTCCTATTCCCCCTGCGCCGCTCGGAGGGAGGAGGTAGAGAAATCAGGAGTGAAGTTGAGGCTAGAAAGAAGGGAGGGGTGGTGGGAAGGCGTTTCTAAGATTTAGGTTTTATTTCTTATTACTGTACTCTGATTTGACTGGTAATAAATTAAATTCATTTCCCCAGGTCGAGTCTGTTTTGCCCATGACAGTAATTGCTGAGTGATATCCCTGTCCTTATCTCAACCCATGAGCCTTTTATTATATTTTCTGCCCCCGTCCAGCTGAGGAGGGGAGTGATAGAGGGGCTTTGGTGGGCACCTGGCATCCAGCCAGGGTCAACCCAGCACATACAGTAACTTTGCTGTTTCTTCTCCATTTAAAATTATTAGATGTTGGCTGACTTAGTGGAACAGCAACAGTTCTCAATGTGTTATTAAAGATTTGCGTGGTGAACTGAGACAGTGAACCAATCCCTTGTGTTCAGTGCTGGATTCATGTTGCTTGTCTGCAGGTTGCCGTTTCCATTTGTATGGAAACAAAGCTTAAGGATAACAGTCAATGGCAACCCCAAGGAGGAGTGCCATTGGCCAGTGGCTGCTGTAAAGTCCTAATTCTTTTGGGGATATCTTGGCTGTAGCATTGTATAATATACACTTTATGCTGCTCTGAAACACAGCTCATCAAAGCCTTGGCTGACACAGGAAATGCTGTAAATTCCTGTTGATACAACACACCATGATATGCAGAAGGAAAGAGAAACACAGATGGAATAAATCATGTCTGTGTATCAACAAAAGTGGATGGAAACTCAATAAAAAGCTACGTGCTAAATAGGTGCCTAAAAGCAGGTGTAACTATGCAATTCTCTTCTGAACTTTGTGAAGTCTTATATGACTGATAATAAATATGACATAAAATATTCAGCTTGTAAATAATTTCTGGGGTTAGATCATCAACTACTATAGCTTCATATAAACCTTTGGATGACATCATTTGGCATATCTTCAAGAGTTTTAAATCTGTACAAACTGTAAAATAGTAATGCTAATCTGATCATGTCTCCAACAAGTAAATCTCTACAGATAGGTACGATGCCTAAAAAAGGCAGAAGGGACGCTGGTGGCATGTGCCAGATCATGAGAACTAGTCCTGGGCTATTACCACTGGAGCCTTATTTGCTATAGTTTTATGTCCTCGCAGTTCTGGTTCTTTTGTTCTAAATGCAGTTATTAATTAAGGACTTTGGTGTCCCCCTCTGGTATGACATTGCCAAAAACAGTCAACCAAAAAAAAAGTCTTATTTCTATTATATTATTTCTATTATACCTATAGAAAAACATTGTTTCTAAAGCCTATTACTTGTTGACTTAGTAAAGGAAGATGATAGTAGAAGTTGCCATTTGAATAATTCACTGTACTTTATATATGACAGGATGGGGTCAGAGCAGAGAAGTGTAAACAATCCTAAGGTAAAATCTAGGTTACTATCCCTGCTACCAGCTCTCTATTGCAGCCTCTTATTATGCAAATTGCGCTGTTTAATTGAAGTGTAAATTACTCTAATGTACATCATCTCTGAATTTGGCCTGCTGTTTTCATTCATTTTGCATGACCCCTGCATTCTGAAGGAGGTCTTAATTAAAGCACTGTAGTAGACAGCCTGGCAGCAAGTAATGTTATTAGCTGGTGTAACAAGAACAGAACATAAATGCAAGTCATGCGTCACGTCTTTAGCTTTCACCTCATCAACTTTGGGACTGAGCTGTTATACATCTGTGTGCTTCAAGCAGAGAGGCACTCTTACTATACTCGTACTTTAATGCCAAATGAGCTGGCATAACAGTATTTGTTATACAACTTGGTATACCCTTATAAGCTGGACTGGCACTCTGAATGCCACTTGTAGCTTGTTGAAGTCTAAGAGAAAAAATACAGATAAATAGTTGCATCACACTCCTAGATTTGTCTATCAATAGTTTAGGTCACTGACTTTAAACTGCTGCTCTGATTCAGGCTCTGTATGAGCCTATCTCTCCCTGTTAATTGAAGCAGGATCCTCTGGAATTTGCCTTTTGTTAGGAAAGCCAATTTGGGATTGCTGAGAATATTTCGCCTTTTTCCATTTCTGATTTTTTTTAAATGTATTTGTCTTTTTTTTATAAGAAGGTGCTCAGGAGTTCAATACCTCAGTATTTCTCCATAGAGAAATCTATTTGTCAGTGACCCACCTACAACACTCCTGGCTACCGTTTTTGCCTTTTACTCTTGTCTTTTTGGAGTGACAGCAAGCAGAGACAGAGAAACCAAGGTAGGACTGTAAATCAAGAAAACGTTTCATTTCTGCAGTGAACCCCTACTTGCAGTGCTTATAGCTCAGGAATAAATAAGTGGTTCAGGAAGTACTTTTTGTTTCTGCATAAGTGCTTTTTTTAATCTGTTCTGGTAGAAGCAGGGTGTGTTGGAGGTTGTCTGTTTCTGAGGTGTAGGTGATATTGCAAGAGTGAAGTAGTTCACAAAAATTTCTGTAATAGAGTTTGTTAATGTTCTGAAGTTTCTCACTTGTTTTCACAGTGAGAAGTTTGAGAAGAGGTAAGGAACAGAGGAAAAGTAACATCTGTTTTAGGATGATACTTAGGAATCAGATCTGTGGGATAAAAGCCCAATATAACAAAACCAGGGCATCTATGGCTGGCAGAGTAACAACCATGGATGCCACTTTGCAATGAGAATAACTTGACATACTCTTTTTCAGTATAACATTTTTTTGATTCAAATATATTTTTTATTCTCACCAGTACAAAAGATAGTGTAGGACAAAAAAATTTCTGATGTTTAAATGGATATGTAAGAGGCAAGCACAATTATTTTTATATGATGTATTTATGTAATTATTTATATATGATATATTTATATAATTATTCATGTGAGAGATATTAAAATATAATTATATATTATGAGTGTGGTAGGTGCCTGCTACATACCACCTGATCAAGACAGGATGTAAATGAAGCTTTCTTTAGACAGCTGAAGGAAGCCTCAAGATTGGAGGCCTTGCTCATTACAGGCAATTTCAGTCACCTTGGTATCTGCTGGGAGATCAGTATCGCTCACTGCAAATAATCTAGCAGATCCTTCCTGTATCTCTCAAGCCCTGGAACTTCAAGGCAGCAACTGAGGGAATGAAATCCCACCCATTGTACGAGAAGATCAGGTTTGACATGACCTGAGGAACCTGAGCAATACACAGGCATCCCAGGGTCCTCAGGGAACTGGCGGATATAGCTGCCAAGCCACTCTCATTCATATTTGAAAAGTCATGGCAGTCAGGCAAAGTCCCCAGTGACTGGAAGAAGGGAAACATCAATTTTAAAAAAGGGTACAAAGAAGCACCCTGGGAACTACCAACCAGTCAGCCTCACCTCCATGCCTGGTAAGATCATGGAACAGATCCTCTTGGAAGATATGTCAAAGCATATGGAAGATTGGGAGGTTAGAGAGACAACCAACAAGGCTTCACCAAAGGCAAATTGGGCCTAAGTAATCTAGTGGCCTTCTGTGATGGAGTGACTGCATCAGTGGACAAGGGAAGAGATACGGATGTCATCTGCCTGGACTTCTGTAAGGCTTTTGATATGGTCGTCGTCGTCCCCCCAACATTCTTGCCACTAAATTGGAGACAGATGGGTTTGATGGATGGACTATTAGGTGGAAGAGGAATTGGCTGGATGGTCATGTCCAAAGAGTTAAAGTCAATGGTTCAATGTCCGAGTTGAAACCAGTAACAAGTAGTGTCCCTCAAGTGTCTGTACTGGGACTACTTAATATCTTCATCAATGATGTATACAGTGGGATTGAATGCACCCTCAGTTTGCAGATGAGGCTAAGGTGACTGGTGCAGTTGATAGGTTTGGCGGAAGAGATGCCATCCAGAGGGACGTTGACATGCTTGGGGACCAGGTCCACGTGAACTTCATAAAGTTCCATAAGGCTAAGTGCAAAGTCCCGCACCTGGGTTGGGGAAATCCTCAATATCAATACAGATACAGGGGATGAACGGATAGAGAGCAGCCCCGTGGAGAAGGACTTGGGGATACTGGTAAATGAAAAATTATACATCTGCACCCTGGGAGATTTTCAGAACTCTGTGGGTCACAGCCTTGAGCAACCTGCTGTAGTAGGACTGCTCTGGGGAGGACTTTGGGCTAGTTGACCTCTGGAGGCCCTTCCAGCATACATGATTCCATGAGTCCTGGAGGCCCTTCCAGCATACATGATTCCATGAGTCCGTGATACAACTTGTGTACAAGATATCTTGTAGTTAATCAGCTTTGATTTCTTGTGCAAGTTTAAAAAGCTTGGGATACAACTGTGTAACTGTCCATTCTGTGGAATGTGTTATTTCTAAGTACATGTTTTTGCTGTCTTTAAAGCTTATGTACTTCAGAGAGTAGAAATAATTCCATAGAGTAACTGGAACACATCACGTGACCATAGATCACCTACAGCTGCAAAATTTGAAAAGCGACCAGTTGACTTTCTCATATGTCAGTCCTCTGCATCATATTAATGACTATTAAATCATAGCGTGTAGCTTCACCTATCAGGAAATAACAGCAAAATAAGTGATCCATGCAAAGATTAGTTCCAGCCATTTTGTTTCAGAATTTTGAAACCTGGCATGTGTGTTACAGTTGGCTTTACATTCTTTCTGCTTAATGGCTAGAAAAGTAAAGGAGTGTGTTTCCTTGCTTTTTAAAATCATTCAGCTCACCTTTAGCTTATCTCTCTCGGATCACCAGAAAAAAAAAAGAAATCAGTGTGCAAATGTTTTATTGGCAGCTGTTGAGAGACGAGATTCTATGTCGTTCCCTGGTGAAAAGGGAGATAAAATGCAGCAATAAGCTTTTTGTACTCAGTGGGCCAACCTGCACAAGCCCACTAGCCAGCCAGCTTGTGTGGTTTTGTTTCTAATGAGCCATATGCCTATTGGAGTATATATGGAGGCATAGGTTTAGGTAGGGTTAATCTGACGCATAAGAATGGGTAGGGAAAAAAAGGCACAAATCTGTAAAAAATTGGTTTACGCGTTTCACAGCTCAGGGAGGAATGTGTTTTTCTGATGGCTCTAAGCATTAGCCACATGAAATATCCCTTTTATTCTCTCTGTCAGTACTTCTGAAATGCTACCATCTCCGGACACATTACAAATTTCCTTTTGCATGTGATGTGGTATTCCTTGTTCTTGTTGCCTTGATTGTAAGTCTTCCTCTGGCAGACAAAGCGACTTCTTTCATCCATGAAAGACATCTGTGAAAGCACTTGAAGGCCAGGACTGCCTTCTCCCTGACAGCTAGTTATCTCCTGTACATAGTCTCTTCTGTATCCCAGTCTTGCTTAATTGTTCTTAGCCTGTATCTTCCCATTTCAGTTAGTTGGAGCCTCTTTTGTTGTTTTCTAAATGTCAATATTCAGTGACTGTTTGTGCCTTTTGACATAGTTGACTTTTTTTTCAGGTACCCCTATTTTTTTCAAATTGTTAGAGCTTGGCTTCTTGTTTAGCAGAGCAGGGAACATACTGTAAAAGGCAAACTGAAGAAAAAAATTCATAATGTATTTACCTCATGTCTATATAATACAAAAAATATCAGCATTGAAATTGTTATCCAGAAAAAGAATATGTGAGAAATAATAACTTTGCTATGCCATTGTATGTGAATTTGGATTAAACTTTCAATAGTGCCTGTTCTCTTTACATTCCAGGGAGATGTATATCTGTAGATGATGCGTGTATCTTAGAAGAACTGACCATATATTAATAAGACGTAATAGAACACGGTCTTAAATTATCAGGCCAACTTATACTGTTTACCACTGAAAGAACATGGTTAGTATTCAAAAAGTTCAGGCAAAGGTTTGCATAAGTGCTATGCTTATGCTATGCTTTGCAGCAGGCTGACAATTTTAGAACATTTCCCTGTAGTGGATTGCTGTAATTATCATAAATGCCATTACCTAATCAAAGAATGGACTGACACTCATTTGTGCTAGACTTCCTCCGAATCTTTTGTCTAGTCTCTCTCTTTCATTTGATTGGATAGTAAGCTGCATATAGACCTGCAACACATCAACACCTTTGATGGATGGTATGTGCTCGTAGAGTCCAGAAAGGGAATATATTGCTGTGGATGCTCAATGGAGAAACTGCATATGCTTAAGTAGTAAATCCTGATAGTCAGAGGTTTGCAGTTGAATTTCTTTAGTTTTTGCTGAAGGATGCCTAACAAACGTTAAAAATATATTTGCTGTTTTGATATACCAAAATAATTTGTGAGGAGGTAGGACATAATAAGCTATTCGTTCCAGTCAGATAAGACATAACCAATTAAAAGTAATAATAATTTTAAAAGTAGATTAGATTTTTGCTGCTCCAAGTTGTCATCCTATTTTGGTTCACTTCAAAAATGATGCCTGACCTGAAGTCAGGATTTATCAGTGTCTTGAGTACTTGCAGAGATACAGGAATGATTCACACAGCCGAAAAAATTGTTCATTGAAATGTGCAAGGGTAATTGTATGAAGGAATGTTTATGCAATGCATAAAACGTGAGAGATAGATGCAGGTTCATTTTACATTTGTGGAAGCATAGCAGCTATAAAAAATGAAAGTACCATCAAGTACTTTCTCTCTCATAACTTTGGTATATCAAGTATTTGTAGTTTGATCACAGTAACAGGAGACATTCCAAAAGAATCTCTGCTGGGGAAAAAGAAGCAATTGAGGTGTGTGGACATGTTTATGTGTGAGAGCTGATTAGATTTCACAGCTTTTTGACTAGAACACATACCTGACATGAAGTCGTGAAGTTGTACATTGCAGCAAAAAGTGAGATGAAGACCTGTATAGTACAAAATTTGTACTCATACCCATAATAAATATATGTATATTGAAGCATTACTGCATGAGTCAGGCTGCATTTGGAAATGCAGAACTGACTGGTGTATGTACAATAGAGCATTTTTGTTTACCTGTACAGCTGCCTGCAGGGGGGTAAAAACAAAGTCAACTCATCATGTGAAATATATGCTAGCTATTGTAAACACAGTAGAATATTGTGGGTGAGGTTCATCTCTTGAATTTATCTAGACATCAAAATGTGAGATACTTCAGCTTTTGTTTTCAGTGGAATGATTACCTCAAATTACCCATTTCTTCTATATTTCTGTGTTAGTGTAAGATGAATTGTCATCGTTCCTACTTTTCCATACTGTCCTCACAGAGACTGACTGTCAGGCTAACCTTTAGATGACTAAAGTTGGATTCTTTGAATCCCACCAGTTTATGAAATTATTTAGCCCAACTGTAATGTTTTACTACAGTACGAATAAAATGAATAGAAGTCTGCGTAGGCTGGAGCAAAGAACTTCTGCTGTTGGTATGCAGATATGAGTCCTTTTCCTGAATATCTAGTTGTAGTTTATGGAGTGTTTTGAGCTGCCTTAGCAATGACATCTAGACTAGTAAATGAAATAGTGCTATGGATCATCCCCAGGCACTGCAGCTTGCGTGCCTGTAACGACAGATTGTTAGAACAGTCACTGGCCCACTTTTGCCCTGTGCCAGCTAGTATTCTTCCCAAACAATACCTGTTTATAGTTCAGGAATTAGCGTGGGCTAGTGACTGGTCCCAGAAGGCAGTCTGGATGAGGCCATCTTCATGAAAGACAGCTTGGTGGTACGGATGCCAGTTCTTCCACGCCAGTTGGCCTCAGAGCCAGGGAACAGTCCCAGTTCCATTTAATTGACTAGTAAAGAGACATCTATCAAATACTGTACTGTCATTACAGTAATGAAGATTGACCTTTCTGCACTGTGGTTGGTGTAGTATCTATGTAGGCCACAGGAAAAGATGAAGGGAAGAAAAGAGTTTCCAGCACACCTTGCCAAGGACCCATTGCCTACTCTGAAGCTGTTACTTGCTGTGTGCCTTCTCCAAGACAGCAGCTTGTGTAAAATAAATGGACCAGTGCTGTCCAAAATTGATTTTGTATAGTGTGACAGCAGATTAATAGATTCCCAGGTTGAATGAGTAGTTTGATTTCTTCCTTCTTTTGTGCTTCTTTTATGAAAATTTTTACTTAAAAATACCTGAAAGCCCCTGAAAATTCAGATGGAAGCCATTTTTTTAAGCTGAAAACTGTTAATAATTGAAAGTGTTCAGATTTTTGGTGAATACCGTGACACATTGTTTTCCAGAATTTGCTTTTTGGAAAGGAAGCCTGGACTTCATGGCATAATTTTAGAAGTCCGACTTTCCACAGTACAAAAATGACACCCCACCCTTTTTCTTAGCTGGTTTTAGACCTGCCCAAGTTCTAGCCTAATAATGCTTACTTGCTTCTCTGTTTCATAGTTTCTTCTTTGATAGATTTATTATTTCTCTTCAAGTATTTTGCTACATCATGCTTATGGTGCAGAATGAGTTATTCCACTCTCACAGTAACTACATATCAGTACAGTGTATTTGAAGCATAAGCATATAGGTACAGAGATTAAAAACTTCTTTAAATTCCGTAAGAGAGAAAGCTATTAAAAAGCTAAGCAAACTTTATTTTTCTGACAGGCAAAAACAATCTTGCATGTTTATATCAATAGTTATGTTCTACTTTAGTTAAATTCTAAACTGCTGTTTGCCAACTTTGGATGAAGCACTGACTGATACATTGGAGATGGAGGTGTTTGCAAGAGTCAGAACACTATAAACGTAATTTATTAAGTCAGTGAATCTAATTTTCAAAGTATGTAGGCTTCCCTACCAGGAAGAAAAGTCTATGTTTTTTTAGCGAAGGAGCTTTAAGAAGTTAATACATTTAGCAAATACTGGATTTAAATCAATGTGGTTTTGATATTTACATTTAACTTTTACTGTACTACTTTTTGAGGTTGCTTATTTGGTGTGAAGGTGCACAGTCATCAATGATACAATTTATAAGGAAAAAAACAGTATCTTGCAAAAACATGTAACATTTGATTAAATTTTTTTTCTGAGGAAACTAGAAAGGAAATATTATGAGTGTCTGTTAAGTAAGAATGTCTTTAAAAATATGTTCTTTAGAAAATTAGTTCTTTAGTGTTTTAAAGGTCCATCAAATACCTATTGATAAAACTGAGCAACATTTTTATGTGGATAGTGCTTTTAAAGTATTTTGTTCCTTGAGATTGTATAAACAGTTGCATCCTTGCTTTGCGTAGGAAACTGAAATGATAGCATAAGCTCCATGAGAGAGAGATGTGAAGTTGTTTCCTTACTTTTAAGTGCTTCCAGAGAGATTTGTGTGCTATGAGAACTGAGTACGGACTGGAATAAATATATTAACTGGAAGCAAGGAACCTGGGGAGAAGTGAGACTGGGGGGAAGTATCTTGGCTTCTGATCGCTCATTGAGAGTTTTTGCAGTTATCAAGTGGAAAGTGGGAAGTATAGTTAGCAACTAAGAGCCTAAATACTTTCTGAAATCTTCATTGGATATAAGTCTAAATTTTTATATGAAACCTTGGGAAATAACTCTAAGGTAAAGATGTTTTCTGCAATTTACGTTTGGAGAAAACTAGTGCAAAGTTCAATGACAGTACGAAGTCAAGAAAAGTCAGCTGAAAGCCAGTCTTCATACTGAGAGATTCCTAACGAAGTCTTCCAAGTCAAAGTCTTTGTCCCAGATATTGCGGATCTCTTTCTGACATAGTGTTTCACAAAGAGGAACTAGAAATTGCTGTAATACATTATGTCATTTTTGTTTCCTGAATACCATTAATGCATTTATTTTACAGGAACTGCTGCAATTTTTCTAAGTAATAGGCCCATGGGTTCAAATGTTCTGCCCTTTGTTCTTCATTTGTCCAGTGCTCAAAATACTTTCAGCAGACAGCTTTGTCAGTTCTGTTAGGAAAATTATTTCATGGCACACTTGAAGTCTGATATTTGCCTTTGTCTGTGTTCTCTTTAGTTTGCCATCTAAATCACACTTCAGAAAGCCAATAAAGCAAGACATGACCTGAAAAAACTAAGTACTTCTGATGAAATCATAATTTCTGTGAAATTTACTGGAATTTCAGCTTTCCAGTTCTAAAATTGAAAGCTTAGTGGTGGGTAAAATGAAACAAAACAACTATCTTACAATTATAGAGGTTTTCAGAAAGAGAGATAAATACCAGATCCAGGAAATTGCTGTCACAGAAATATTAATAGTTGCTGAATCTGCTCCCTCTGAGACATGGAGGCAGAGAAGGGCAGACAAATGAGCTACTAAACACTAGTGGTTTTATTTTAAGCTTTTGGGGGTTTTGTTTTTTGTTGTTTGGGGTTTTTTTTTTCTCATGGGTCATAGTCATGGTTTTGAAGCCCAAGTACCTGAAGACATGCTCTTCCATATTTTTTAGAAAGTGCAACATGTACACCCTTTCGTTCTCATATTTGTACTATAATAAATAATTACTATCTACTTTACTTACTCATTATAAATCACTCATTGCCTAAATACCTGTTTCAAAGCCTAAATACCTGTTTCAAAATGACACTATTTTAACAATGAATCCTTTTGGAAAGTTGTATGACAGAACTGAACGTGAACCTCTATGTGTCTAGGGGGGTCCCTTTCTCTACCAGTTTACTCACGAACCTTTTAACTGCACCTTCTGCCTCCTTTATGCAGGCCAACTTTGGAACTGTGCATTTGGAGTTAATTTATACATTATTATTATACAAATTGTTGCTTGCTACACATGCCTTTCTGCTCATTGTGAAAGGTGTCCATTTTGTAACTATGCCGGTACTGTGTATGTTTATAAGGCTGTGGAACATACACATACAAAAAATTCCTTCTTTCTAAGTGGGTCATGAACCCAGCTTGTTATTTCCTACTAGGGACTTGTTTCCAAACATAAGGCAATGATTAAGAATAGACATTGAAGAGAGCCTGGAACATAACACCTCATTTCAAATTTAGAGATTTCCCTTCTTAAATCACCTTTGGACTCATTTGCAGTGTGTGAAAATGGCAACCATACCACACCTACCAACTTACGAATAGTGCTACTTATTGTTATTGCCAGTAGATGGCATTCTTTATATTAACTAAATAACTAACAGTTTGAAACTTTTTTGTCAGTTTTTTTTTGCAGGGGGTGGGGTGTGATAAACATTTGCTTTTCAGAGTATTCGTGGAAATCATACATACCTGCTATTTTGAAATGTTTTTCAAAGTTCCTTATTTCAGTTCAACAAAGAAGTCTTACTTTTTTTTTTCAAAATGAAACAGTCATTTCAGATTCATGTGAAAATGCAATTCAACCAATGTAGTAATTTTTACTTTTATTTGGGATGAAGAAGGAGGAAGGATTTTTGTTTTCCTCTTTTGGAAGATGAAAGAGAATATCTACTGGACAGCCTAGAGTTTAATGTTGCTGCTTTCATTCAAGGAAACTTCCTTAGGAGATATTTCTTCTGCCCCATTGCTTATTGACTGCAACATATGCAGGCTATAGACGTGACCATTTTTTCTCTGGCAGATTTGTAATGACCTGTGGCAGAGCTGGGGGAATAACCCAGCAACCTGACCCCAGGTGTAATTTATAGATGACTTAAGCTTTTCTTGTTTGTTTGTTTGTTTGTTTTCTTTTTTTTCCCTTTTGATGCTTAATCCAAAGCCCACTAAAGTTAACAAAGATATGTATATTTGCAACAGAGCTTTTTTGACCTGTTTCAATAGATACTGAAATGAGAGGGCAGCTCACAAAGTAAGATATTTTGATGGAAGCTAACCAGAAGATTTTTAGTGCATTAGTCATATTGGAATCCATGACCTTTGCAATGATAAATGAGCAATTGAAGTGTAGAAGATATTTCAAGATCCATTGCATTTCAAAATGTATTGCATATTCCACTGCATAATTCAGATATTGATCCTTGTGGCTTTTGTGTGTGCTGAATGTTTATTTCACAGTCACCAAGCAGTAGGTAGGAGCTGGACACCCCTGAGTGTGTGTGCACTAGAAGTCTAGTGTCCCCAGCCAGGATACTGGAATACTGTATACTCAGTTCAATTTGGTATCACGTGCGAACTGAGTCCATCACTTTCTGCCTGTACCTAAATGTTTACCCAAATGTGATCCTGAGATGAGTGTGGGCAGCAGCCTCTCGGATTCTGGGCAAAGGAGCCTCCTCCAGTTGGAGGACATACTGCCAAAATGGAATGCTCCAGATACAACTATTGGTGACGATGAATATATGTCTACTAGGTAATGGATTCATACTAGCAACGGCTTAGTTTCTAAACCTAGGCTTTGAATGGCAGTGATTTTCAGTCCCTTATAGTGTACAGTGGTGGCAAACTGAAGAATCAAGTTGAAAGACCCTCTCTTCCAGTAGATCAACTGACCTACATAGGCTTACACCTTGTAGCATTGAAGAAATAAAATACAATTTTACCTTACTGCATGTTTTTGCTTACTGGAAAAAAAATCGTCTATCACCCCCAGGACCATGGGAAGTCCTGTATGCAGTGACCTGGTTGCAGTGTCGCTGGACACAAAGGGATTAGTCACAGTGGTGATTCTTGTCATGACACTGTAGTTAGAAGACCAAGTTGAGAGCCAGGGAAGAACAAAGGTGTTTTAATTATGTTTCTGATTATGGACATAATGCTTGTGGAAGGGATATTCAGCTCATCACTAATGCTCTGCTACCTAGACGTTATTCCATTTACCCAGACTTCACTGGAAATGTCCTTCACAAACTCAGCACACTTAGGGAAGATGCTACCACATGAATTTGCCTGAAATAGTACTTTGCTACACAAGATATTGCATTAATTTTATGTAGCTTGAGGAGTAAGATATTCATCCCTCACTACACAGAGGTCCAGATTTTTATGCAGAATACACAGTAGGGCATATTTGAAGAGCAGCTCAAAGTGTCTGCCACCCTTTAAAGTTTCGTATAAGCTTTAAGTCGACTCTGAAAGTAAAAGGAATTAATAGAAACTGGAAATGTCACAAGCATATGCAGAATTATGTTTTTATATATGTAATGGCATACTGGAATTCTCTTTGCTACTTATATGTTAGATTAAACTAGAGATGCACTTTAATCTTTGTTGATCAGTAAATTTGATTTAGCTATCCTTAATCCATGCATTTATCAAAAAGCACAGGCTAATAATCTGTTTTATCATTATTGAAATGATAATTAACTTAAGCTGGCATGCAAATGTTATAAATTCTGGATCTTTTCATTCAAATTTTTATCTCTAGCTACAGTTTTTGGGCTTGTACCCGAATGAGTAATAGTTCTGTTTTATTAGTTCCAGCATGTTTTAATACTTAAAAGCTGTTACCATAACCAAAAAATATGCTGATCTTTTTTCACTCTTCTGGATGTAAAAAGAATGGGGTGGTTAGTCTGAACAGCCTGAACTTTATTTTGTATTAGCTATCTTTTTATTTCATATCACAGATTCAAAGGTATTTCTAGATACCTCTCTGTGACCTTTGCTACTAATCCATTAGCAATTTGAATGTGGTGCACCATTGATTGTCATATAATATAGATATTTGCAAGAAATAATCAACTCAGAGGCCTCTTGGTCTCATATATATGATGTATTGAATTTCATTATTGGCATCTTACACTCATTAGTCATAGGTGACTGATTTTTGACTGGCTATATCACAGTAATGTTATGGTCAAGAATGTATTTGTCCAGTTTTTCTGAGGATACAGATGAATAGTAATTGAATAATAAACATCCAATGATTACTTTATATGCATTTCAAGCAATTAACACAGCAAAAAAGAAAAGGGTAATGATAAATAGAGGTAAATCATAAGAAGTGTAAATATGGCTTTTTAATTTACTAAGCCTTAATAGTTCTTTGGTGGCAATGGCAACCAAGCAAAATACAGGGGAAAAAAGCTCTGGAGACAGAAGGAAGGGCATTACGAATATAAATATAAATGTATTCATTAACATTAATACAGGTTTTCCTGAGGTCTGAAATGAAGTGCATAATGATGAGCAGTTGTATCTAAATCAAAGCAAGATGTGTGAGAATCTGTCACTTGTAGAATTATCTAGCATACCAAACTTCAAACATTAACTACAGTTCCGTTCTTGGGTCACCTCAGTGAATATATTAACAGTAGGTCACAGGAATTTCAGAGAAAACTTCTCATTCCTGATGTTGAGCATAGTGAAGCTTACGAGCATCTTGAAGAGATCGTCAGTCTTCTGGGTTGGAAGCTTGCACTTCCGTAAACTTGCAAGTTTCTATTGAGATCAGGTAGATCATGACAAACTTTCAAGGATGATCTAATAAGCAGATACTCTACAGAAAGAAACACGTGATTTACTAGAGCTCATTCTCCCATTTGGCAGTATTTCTTGCTCCGATGTTTAACTTGTGAATTCTAAAGATTGGAGTGTATTTTCTTTATAGCAAACAGTTACGAAACTCGATGTGATGGGTTTGGGTCAGCTAGACAGCTGCAATGCAAATAGGACATGCAAACTTAGCCAGTGGTAAGTAATATCTAAATTAAATCTGAAGCTGGTTTAGGTGTAAATGATAACTCACAGTAAATGACCTTATAAATAGTACTTACCGGTATGGAATTGTATGTTGACTGACTTTTGTCATATAATAAGTGCAGCTGTGTTTCTGAAGAGCTCTTTCTGAGGTGGCAAATGTGGTCCTTTCTCAATGGGAATGACTCAAGTCATCACAAAGCTGATATTGTGACATTTTCAGATTTTATTCAATTTTATCCTTGTGGCTTAGTGTTATACTCTTCAGAGTGTTACACGTTGACTGAATTGAGTCAGCAAGGTAACATAATCTTGTCTAGAATAATTTAAAAGGATTGCGGAGCAATAGATCCTTTAAATAATGGAGTGTGATAATGATTTGTTCTGCTTATAAATTTGTAAAAAAGAAATTTCTCTCCTCACAGAGGGGTGACGTTTTGAAAGCTACCTCTTAGGAGCTAGAAAAAAGGCTATTCCACCTTTCATAACAGCAAGATCTCTTTGGGGATTAACATGCCTACATTTCCAATGGTGGACCACTAAGCCATAGTTAAGGTGGATGACTATAGGTGCTACAATTTTTGAATATTCAAATTCAAGACTTAATTTTCTTTTATCTTGCTTGTGCCTCTTTAAGAATTCATATCGTGAACAGCTGAGGGAGATTTACTTGCACAGGCACTCACAGAAAGTGAATCTCAAGTTCAGAAACTTAAAGATTTGCACTCCAATTGCTACACTTCTTTTTTTTTTTTTAAGTTAGGGCAAAGCTCGGCTCAGCAGACTGGCAGAATTTTCCAGTCTCCTTCCACAGGCAAGTAAATAAGCCAGTCGGGGACTTGATTATGGTCTTTACATGGAATTACCTTATGTCAGCAAGGGTTGTGCGGTGCTAAAGGCAACGCACTTGCACTTAGCCGATTTCACAGAGAACATGTTACGGTTTCTAAACCCCTTTGTCAGAAACCCAAATACCTCACGTTTTGTACAGGAAACTTTGCAACACTGACATTACAGTGTGCCTATTGCCTTGAGTGCTGCTGAGTATTTTCTACATAGTTTTACATGCAGGAGGCATTCAGGGAGTTCTTCATTTGCTGAAATAAATACTTGTGGGGAGATAATTGAACCTACATTTCTTCAAGAAGTTTTTGCTGAATTGCCATAGTAATGATATATTTCTATAATATGATTTGCCTATTAATGGTATAAATGTTTCAGTGTGAGCCACTTTCATCAATAACAAAAAATCACATAATCAATGTATCATGCAAATCTTCACTCAGCTTTCTAGAACTCCTTTGGGGACAGCAGGGGCTGAATGTAGAAACCTTTATGGCAAGGTGAAGTGTTCCTGCTGTACCTGAATATCTACCTACAACTCACTAGCAAAGCAGTAAAAATAAATAAATAAATAGGATAAAATCCAAATAATGCAAAAAGGACCTTGAGACCAGTGCAAGAAGTGAAAAAATACTGGGAAAACACCCATTCTGTTTTCCTCTTGTAGTGGGTGCAGGTGGCAAGGTGGTGGCAGGGGCTGCAGGAGGAGGAGAGGAGACTAAGGAGGTGCTCCATGGCAGAGCAGACATCCACTGCAGCCCATGGAGGACCCACACTGGAGCAGGGGAGAAGCGTGAGGAGGAAGGAGCGGCAGAGAAGAGCCGTTATGGGCTGACCAGAACTTCCAGTTCCCCATCCCCCTGTGTCACTCCTGACAGGGGAGGAGAGGAGTCAGGAGTTGAGGGGTGAAGCTGAAACTGGGAAAGAGGTAGGAGAGGTGTAGTTTTAATGTTCGACTTTCTGTTTCCCAGTACCCAAATTAGCAATTAGATGTCTATTTAATAGTATAAGGTATTAAATATTTATTAATAATTAAATATTAATATTATTATTAAAATTCATTTTCTCCAAGTTGGGACTGTTTTGCCCACTGAATTTAACTTTGAAAAGGCAGTTCACAATTCAGATGTCTAGATTCCATACAGATACGTGCAGAGGTCATTAGTTTCTGTTTGATTTAAGAAGAAAACTGTATCTTTAAGAAAAGCCTATGACCCTGCTTCAGAAGGTGAATGCAGCACTTTCTCTGACAGCATTTTGGTGATTAAACACCTTCATTACTATAACTATTTGCAATATAAATACCCAACAAGTCATTGATACTGTCTCCTGTAATTCCTACAAGAATTTGAAAAATAAACAAGCATGGGTCCTGGGGCTGGCCCACTTGGAAAGAGGAAAAATGGTTCGCTGTTCCCACGAAATCAAAAGTTCATGGTCATCAAATCTCAATTTCAGGAAAAATAAGCTCCATATTACTACATGAATCTATACATATGCTCCTTTAAGAACTCATTTGTCAGAATGTAGTTATCCTTAGTCAAGATGAAATCAAGCTCAAAAATCATTACCTGAAATTTTGGGTAATGGTGGTATTGGCAGTTGTGTACTAAGAGTCGACAGTGACTACTGATACTTGGTCTGAATGATCCAGGCAGGTAGAAGCACAAACTGCCAATACTTTACCAAAATTTCTTTACGACCAAGTTCTGCATGCTATTATTAGCTCTTTACTTGGTGTCACCCTAGAAGAAGTATGTGGGTATTACAAATACGCAATCCAAAAATCATCATTTCAGGAAACGTAGCCATTGCACTGTATTTGTTTTTGAGTATCAGAATCATAGAATTGACATGGCTGGAAAAGACCTTTAAGATCATCAAGTCTAACTGTTATTTAACTCTACCAGGCCTACTTCTAAACCACGTCCCTGAGCACCATGTCTAGACGGCTTTTAAATACATCCGAAGATAGTGATTCAACCACTTCCCTGGGCAGCCTGTTCCAGTCTTTGATAACCCTTTCAGTGTAGAATTTTTTCCTTAATGTCTAACTAAACCTCCCCTGGCACAACTTGACGCCATTTCCTCTTGTTCTATCGGTTGTAACTTGTGAGAAGAGACCAACGCCCACCTCGCTACAACCTCCTTTCAGGTAGCTGTAGAGAGTGATAAGGTCTACCCTCAGCCTCCTTTTCTCCAGGCTAAACAACCCCAGTTCACTCAGCCGTTCCTCATAAGACTTATTCTCAAGACCCTTCAGCAGCTTCGTTGCCCTTCTCTGGACCCCCTCCAGCACCTCAATGTCCTTTCTTATACTGCAGTGCCCAAAATTGAACACAGGATTCAAGGTGCGGCCTCACCAGTGCTGAGTACAGTGGGACAATCACTTCTCTAGTCCTGCTGGCTACACTATTCCTGATGCAAGCCACGATGCTGTTGGCCTTCTTGGCCACCTGGGCACACTGCTGGCTGTTTTAAATAAGGTCAACTAGTAACGAGTTTGGAATTTCTTTACAGTTGGCACTAAAGAGCTACCAGGAT
Source organism: Charadrius vociferus (assembly GCF_000708025.1). Lineage (NCBI taxonomy): Eukaryota > Metazoa > Chordata > Aves > Charadriiformes > Charadriidae > Charadrius > Charadrius vociferus. The sequence goes on from NW_009646412.1 coordinate 267,328, forward strand.
AGGAAAGAATGGTAGATTAGTAAAACTAAGACCAACGTCTCTAACAATTGTAAAAGATGATGCTATATTAAGGATAAATATATAAATTTCTATAAATTTACACAATCACAAAAAAAAAGTAGTAAGGAAGATTCTTTTCAATTCTTTTCCCCTTCTTTTTTCTACTTTATATTATTTTAAAAGGCAGTACTTAGCAGCATATACTACCTTTGCTCATTTTTTCTATTTTAACCTATGATAACAGAATTTAGTAAAACTGTGTATCCTTGAAAAAAAGCATCAAAGCATAGGCTTAGACTAGTTTTATTGTTTCATGGGTAACAACAGATCTCTTAAGATCAAGTGAGTTATTCATGGAGAAAAGGTTGAACAATTGAGACTTAAAAAACTGTCTTTTTTTTTTTTTCCCCAGCACCATCTGCTTCATTAATAAAACACCAAAATGTTGAGATGATAATCTGTATGGTAATAATGTGATGAGTGGGACCTGTTCTCCATTCCAAAAGGCCCCAGATAGTGGTGTTTCTAATTAGGCCTGTAACAAAGTGTATTACACAAATTTTACACTTCTTACAGCTGTGTAAAGTGCTGTGAATTTCAGAGAGAAATACATCACAGGATATTTTTGTAGTTTTGCAGGTAGCTTCAAGGTAACCTCTTGCTTCAGGCTGAGATAGCTCAGATCCCTCCTAGTGTTTACCTTCAAAGACACCAGATTAGTGTTAAAGAAGCATAAAATACTGCATGGTGAGTCTTTTAAATGGCACTATTTGTGTGAGAGTGGACTTAAAATGGCAAGCTAATGATTCTACTGTGTCTATATGTTTAATAAACCAAACTGAGATTTATATTGAGGCTCTGCATTTAGTCACCAGCTATCTCAGGCTTAGTTTCAATTACTCTGTGATCATTGGTATTCTCTTAGCGCCTCTGGTCTCCACTGGGGATTTGGCAGCAGTATTTCTGTAAGCGCTGTATGCCTGTGTGGCAACAGGTGATGGCTCTTCTCTGAAGGGGTTTCTTGTTTAAGGAGGGACTGTTCTGTTCTGTTGACAATGAATAATGGCATATGGGAGCTGAAAGGGAACATTGCCTTCTCAGGCTTAGTGTTAGCTGAGATTTTAATTGTTCTCGTCTTCTGTGTTATCAATTATAATGTAGCTTTCTCTGCTCTGGGGTTCAACAAACTGTGTGTTTTATAGTGAAGCCTCATATTCCCCAGTAAAAAATATGTGATCAGGTACTTAAAAACAGCATGAAAGTATATTTTGAACTTTAAGTCTGAAATAGAGTCACACCTGCTTTCACTGCCCATAGTGGGGCTCAATAACCTTCCTAATTGCCTACCACCTTAGTGGAACAATGAGGAGTAATTACAGAATATTTCAAAACAACACAGATTAATTAGATCACACCATACATTTATTGCTACCTTCATATTTACTCTGTTAGGAATTCTTTGCACTTCTTTCTATTTAGTGTGATTTGTGTTTGTATTTGGTGTTAGGAAGACTTTTGATGAAGAGAAATATTGGGCAGTTCTAATAATTAGGACAGACCTAGCACCTGGATGAGAAATTTCTGCGTGGTTATCTGCCTGCTTTTTTTTATTCACACCTTGAAAGCTTCTGTCAGCAGTTTCAAAGAGGACTTTGAGATACTGTAAAGAACAGAAAAAATTCAAAACAAAATGCAGATATTTACAGAATTATTAATTTTTAAGTACTATCTAATAGCGGCTGAAAGGGTTATCTTTATTTCACAAGTGCAAGGTGCAAATACATCAATGGCAATGACGTTTACAATGCAGCTACATTTATGAAACTGTCCAGTATTGGTGTATTCAAAATAATATAGAAGATTACATATTCATGGCTGCCCATATTTATGGTTGTATTTTCATTCTTAGGAGTCAATAAGAACTGCCTACAACTCCTTTCAAATTTTTGAGCTTCATTTGAAGGTGCTGAAATGATCTTTCTGATTGCTGTTTGATTTCCTTTCGGGTTAAAAAACCCCACATATTTCGAAAATAGAACAAGGCAAGGAGTAATTTTTTTTGTTGTTGTTTTTTCTTTTGTTTTCCCCTTCTAAAAGTTTACCCCTTTGATACCTGGAAAGAAATGGGCTTCTCTAGTCTGAGTCAAGCAAGAATGGTTATAATTCATGAATGTTATAAGCCTTTTCTCGCCTGACTTTTTATAGGTTATTGGGTCTGCTTCAGGATCCACAGGCAGTCTTGAAGGGAACCCAGCTCTTCTGTGAGGGATGCGTGGAAGGGAGCCAAGTTTTATAACATGGAATTTGGCATATCAAATCCGAACCTACCAAAGGTTTTCATGGTCAGCGAAGGGACACAGAATCAGATACTATATACCATCACTTTGCTTCAGTACAGCAATTCCTTCATCCTTCTCTTTTGTCTAGGCTGAATCATGATCTCTTTGTGTGTTTTGGCAGATTTATTCAAACTCTCGCCTTAACGGATATTTCATGACAGGCGTTACCTCTTAGCTTCCAATTCATAAACAAGGCAGCACAAAACTATTTTCAGAGTCATCTGTAATTGCAAATAGATGATGCCTTCCATTAATATACATTATGAGGTTATAGTCAAACTGTCTAATCTTAACGTGGCATCCAAATTCCTTCCATGGATAGGTCCTAACTCCTGGGAAAAGAGGAAAAGAGGGTGCAAAACATAAGTGTGTATTCCATAGTCAGGTTGTTGAAAGCAGAAATATCTGAGCCTATTTAGTTAGACTTCTTGTTCCTGTTGCAATTACTACTTTTTTTTTTTCCTAAATCACTGTGAAATCTACATTTGTCTTCCCAACTATTTCAGACATATCCTGCAGATACAGCTAATTAAGAGCCAACCACTGGTTGGAGTTTCCCTCAGTGCTTTCCACTGATTTGTTTTTGTTTATGATGTGTTTTGTTTGCTTCATTTCTGCGATACATTTGTGCAGTCTTATTTAGCCTTCAGATCATCAAGTTATTGGAGCATCAGTGCACACGGCATGAAAAGAAATGAGTCATTCACCCATTCCCAATCCTTTGTTTCCTCAGCTGATTGAAGGGTTCAATAAATTACTGTGGTTCATAATGACTATAAAAGTTAAACACTATTTTTATCTATTCAGCTGTGTTTTAAATACAGCATTGGGATCTATCATTCTGTCATGGAGAGAGGCTCTGGAAGCATTTGACAACTTATAATCTTTCCTCCTTCACATATTCATGAGAGAGGAAGATTATGCATGCAAGCAATAACTTTACACATTAATTATTGAGTCAGATATCAGGAAGACCATAACTTCATGAAAGACAATGCACAGAAATACTTCGATTTGAAGAAAAGATAAAGCTCAAGGGCAAAAATCCTGGGGTTTGAATAACAACAGATAATTTCCTGCCCTTCCTCCTCTATCCCTTATCTAAGTTTCAGCCTAGAATATCTGTATTATGAAAAGTCCCTGAGGAAGAACAGAACTGAGCAGCAGGAGATACAGCTGTTCATTTGGCTCATTAATGGGTTTGGGCAATGCCTGATTGGTGCCTATTACAGGTGGTGTAATGAGATCCATCTCTCAGTGAATCAGGTGTGTTCCTTAGCATGCTGCAAGGAGTCAGCAGGGCCATGACCCCTATAACTTTCTACAGTTTGATATATTACTTTCTTCCTGGAAAGGAGATGGAGCCAGCCAGTTGCCTTGCCCAGACCATGCAGCGTGAATGGTGGGCTTCTAGTATATCCTTCTCCCCTATTTATTGCCTTTTTATTTGACTTAATGAATCAGCGCACCCATCTCGGTATATCAAACAGTGCTGAGGTAGCCCCTTTATTTGTTCGTGGCTGTTGGTGACTCAAACGACTAACTCCAAGTAATTCAACTGACTGTATTTTGGAAACCCCTACACTCATTCTTAGACTATCTGTGCTTTTTTGATGCTATCACTTGTAATTCACCCCAGTATTATACAGGAATAATTCACTGAAAGGATTTGTTTGAAAGAGAGAGAGAGAAAAACGCTTCTATTGCCCTTTCATCTGCACACTGTAATACAGAAACAAAGCTTGGCAGGAGTTAACCCATGCTCTTGAATAATCTTTCGCAGATTAAAAAATGGAGGCATACTGAGCAATTCTTTTCATTCAAGTGACATTTGGGTATGAAGCTTCCCACAGCCCTATTTTTCAGATAACGTGGACTGGATATGAAATGAATTTAGTGCAGAATGAGAGATGGCTGCTGTCTTTAACCTGCAGACTCTCATGATAAACTCTGTAGACTAGAGCCCCTGTGGTTTAAGATCATAAATATTCCATTTCTAGTAATTTTTAGCTTTTTCTATATATTGCATGTGTTATACACAAAGCAGTTACAGTTATCTACATACACGTATGTAAGTGAATGAACACAGTAGCAATGACACTTGACAGTGTTGCTTAATTTGTTCTGTGTTCAGCCGTAATATATCCTGCTATACAAAAGGGGCCCAGGTAAGGTGGTCTGGGCTGTGTAATTTGGAATTGCCAAGCTTTTGTACTTTTGAGGCTTTATCTTGCTGTCACACTTGTTTTGCCAGAAATAGCATTAGTGCCTCCTAGAATACACTTCATTTGTATTTTATTTTATTTTATTTTATTTTATTTTATTTTATTTTATTTTAGAAGGTGCACATAGATGTGCTTTGAACCTGTTCTGGTACAAAACAGATATCCCTCATAGACTTCTACTGACTTTTTATGTTTCTTCATAGTTGTACACTTGAAATGATGCTATTGTGAGAACTTTGTTATACATCAGAGTTACTCCCAACAAAGCACAAAAAAATGCATTGTTTAAAGGATATAGAGCAATCTATTTTTAAAACTCCAGAAATCTTAACAGCTTGAGGTTGTTTCCCACCTGTTTTCAATACATCTCATTTGCTTTAGTTAAATGCATTTTCCTCGCAGGCTGCCGTGTTTATGACCATCTTCTATTAGAATTCCCCTATTAAATTCTTGGCTTAGCTTTGCATTCAAGTTGTTGATCTGCTTTTCAGGCTTGCTACCTTGCTTGATTAAGCACTGTAAGGCTGTTTATCCTCGTGAATGTCTTTTAATAACCTTTTGTGGTGTTTGGAATTCATTCTAACCTGTTTATGCTCTTACACAACATCCCCACCATATCCAAGTGCCTTTCAGTTGCCTGCTAAGGAAGAGAGCTACCATTTGAAACATGCTCTTTTTCTCACCCTTTACCAATGGAAGAATGTTTTGTTTTGAGGAGGTGAATTGCTGATTTATGTTAGGAGACACTGAAAAAGAACTACACCTCATCATCAGGTCAGAGAATGGTAATGTTTGTGGCAGTCTTCATGGTCTGTAAATTTTTGTTTTCCAGTTGCAGACCTGCTCCTGAGAATCTCTCACTGTGGTGTAGATCACATGTTTTTATTTGTTTGTTTTGGATATAAAATACCTTGGTGCTTTATAATATACCTGATAAAATCTGGATTTGAGATTTTACAGTAAGATTTTTATTTTTTTTTTACAAGCTATTTGATTCTTTAATCAAAGAAAATGGAAATTTGAAATTTCCTGATAGAACATTTAGGAAGATTAATCCTGTCATAGTTACATTTAAAAATTTGGCTCATTTCTGATAGGATGCCTTACAAACATTCATCTTCCCTAGGAAATACATTTACAATAAATGTGGAGCCTGGTTTTGATAGTACAGGACTGAAAAGCAGAGTACTTCTTTCTGCTTTAATGAATGTCACCCCACTTCTAACTGTGAGGTTCTTTCTGAGGACCCCGCACCCAGTGGGACAAGAAAAGTGAGTCACTTGATATGAGCTCTCTATAGAAATTTGAAATCCATCCCTGTTTTAAAGGTAGTTGGCTAAAGCACACTTTTCAGAATTAATTTGTGTGTTACTTAGAAGACCGTAAAGTATGTTGCCGTATTGATTCCAGTCCTAATTTATATATTCAGAAAAAGCATAACCTATCAGTCAGAAATAGTATACAGCCTTTGGAAAACAGATACATAACTTCATTTTCAAAGGAGTGCAGGGTGTTGGGTTCTATAAAAAATTCCATTTCCCAGATTGTTTCTTCTTTTTTTTTTTCTTTTGACGAATTAGAAAGTATTGAGTGTAAATGGGCATTGCACATTTCCACCACAAGCTTTTGGGAAACTTACGTTAGTTTTTCCCAAAAAAATCTCAATGATCAAAGTTGGTTAATCATAGAATCATAGAATGGTTTAGGTTGCAAAGGACCTTGAAGATCATCGAGTTCCAATCCCCCTGCCATGGGAAGGGACACCTCCCACTAGACCAGGTTGCCCAAGGCCACGTCCAGCCTGGCCTTGAACACCTCCAGGGATGGGGCCTCAACGACCTCTCTGGGCAACCTGTTCCAGTGCCTTACCACCCTCAAAGTGAAAAACTTCTTCCTAATATTTAATCTAAACCTGCTCTCTTCCAGTTTATAGCCATTCTCCCTTGTCCTGTCACTACATGCCCTAGTAAAAAGTCCTTCCCCAGCTCTCCTGTAGGCCCCCTTTAGGTACTGGATGGTCGCAATAAGATCTCCCCGGAGCCTTCTCTTCTCCAGGCTGAACAACCCCAACTCTCTCAGCCTGTCCTCATAGGAGAGGTGCTCTATGCCTCTGACCATTTTCGTGGCCCTCCTCATGGACCTGCTGGAGCAGGCCCAGTCTTTCTTATGTTGAGGACACCAGAACTGGACGCCGTACTCCAGGTTGGGTCTCACGAGAGTGGAGTAGAGGGGCAGGATCACCTCCTTTGACCTGCTGGCCACACTTCTTTTGATCCCGCCCAGGATACGGTTGGCCTTCTGGGCTGTGATTGCACGCTGCTGACTCATGCTGAGCTTCTGGTCAATCAGCCCAGGTCCCTCTCCTCAAGGCTGCTCTCCAGCCATACCCCACCAAGCCTGTATTTGTGCTTGGGATTGCCCTGACCCAGATGTAGGACCTTGCACTTGGCCTTGTTGAACTGCATGAGGTTGGTTTGGGCCCACCTCTCCAGCCTGTCCAGGTCCCTCTGGATGGCATCCCTCCCCTCCAGCGTGTCTACCTCACCAAACAGCTTGGTATCATCGGCAAACTTGCTGAGGGTACACTCAACCCCACTGTCCATGTCTGCAACAAAAATGTTGAATAATACAGGTCCCAGTACTGACCCCTGAGGAATGCCACTCGTCACTTCTCTCCACTTGGACATTGAGCCGTTGACCGCAACTCTTTGAGTGCGACCATCAAGCCAGTTCTTTATACACCAAGTGCTCCATTTGTCAAATCCATGTCTCTTCAATTTAGAGACCAGGATATCATGTGGGACAGTGTCAAATGCTTTGCACAAGTCCAGGTAGATGACATCTGTTGATCTTCCCTTGTCCACTGCGGCTGTAATCAACCAACTTTTTTAATTTCTTTGCCTCCTACTGGGGAGGTATTGTAGTAATTTCTGTTAAAATTCTATGATTTTTCTGGGTAATGGAAACCCATGAACATCGTGGTGCCATAGTAGGTCAGAGGAGGAAAAGGACTAAGATGAAAAAAAAGAAAACTTACTGTGAGGGTGGCCACACACTGAAAGAGGTTGCCTGGAGATTTTGTGTAGTCTTCATCCTTGGGGTCGTTCAAAACCTGACTTGACATAGTCCTGGGCAGCCTGCTGTAGGTCACCCTGCACTCAGCGGAGGGGTTGGACTAGATGATCTCCAAGGGTGTCTTCTCACCTCAACTATTCCGTGATGCCCATTGATTACACTATTACTCATATTAGCTGAAAAGACTTTTCCACAAGGACACATAAATCCGTTGAATTTTGCAGCACCTCTTCATGGCAACAGTTTATTTTCCCATCAATACAAATGAATTAATTTCAATTAACGATAAGATATTGCAGTCACTTAGGATTGAGACAGCAGTACTAGACACTCAGGGCATATCTTTGCTAATTTGAGATGGTGTGATTTCATCTTACTAGGCTAGCACCTGAGAGTAGTGTTGTCCATATATTCTAATGAAAAGGAAAAGCTAACACGCTCCTCAGTGTGTGTATATCTCTGTTCTTTATATCTGTGCAGATATTGCCGTTAATTTACGTTGTGCTGTGTTCCCTTTTTTCCTTTCATAACAAGTACATGAGAATAGGAGGGTCAGTCGTCACTTAACTACTGAGTAACTCAATCCCTTGCAGCAGACAATCCCTGTGACTGCCTGGGCTGCCCTGGGAAGAGACGACTGACAGCAAGAGGAGAGCTAAAGGGGGGAGTTCAGAGAGCTGCTCCTTCTGGGCTTCAGGTTCTGCAAGAATACATTCCTTGTTGGCTAGTTTACGGTTCACTTCAGCCTTTGTACTAACTAGTGGGGCTTTCCTTTACTGAGATATTTGGAGCCACAGGCATTCTTAAAATTGACTTCATTTTCATTAAAAATCTCTGTGCAAAAGACAAATAGAGGAGCTTCCACACAGCCTGAGTTCCAGCCACATCTCCCTAGTTACCAGGGATCACATCTAATCAAGGGCTTTGTATGATATGTACAGCTGTCTAGGAGTTAATAAGATTCCTTGCACAAATATGTCATTTCATTAGGAACACGGGGCATGGATCAGCTCAAAACTCCTCAGCATTGCTAAGAGTTTGTCCATAGGGTCTTCTACAGAAAGTCCTAAGTTTGTGTTTCGTCGTAAGTTACCCATAAAACACCTAGCTCCAGACATGAAACCACGTTAGTCTAGCAGCATGTTTCAGTTGTTAAACACTGCTAAGCATCTGTATTCATGCTGATAACTGAGTTTTGGATCCAGCTTTGTTTGGAAAGACTATACAAATCAGTCCTTAAAGGTTTTATCTCCTTCCTAGCAGAAGCAGAATGATGGGGTGAAAGGTGACATGTAATTTCTTACCCTTTAGTACAGAAGCAACCAGGCGCTTTTTCTGTGTTTGTTTTTTTGTGTGTACTTGTTGAAAATTACATGAAACACAGAATTGCACCATATGACTTCACAGAATCATAGAATCATAGAGTGGGTTAGGTTGGAAGGGACCTTGAAGATCATCGAGTTCCAATCCCCCTGCCATGGGAAGGGACACCTCCCACTAGACCAGGTTGCCCAAGGCCACGTCCAGCCTGGCCTTGAACACCTCCAGGGATGGGGCCTCAACAACCTCTCTGGGCAATCTGTTCCAGTGCCTCACCACCCTCAAAGTGAAAAACTTCTTCCTAATATTTAATCTAAACCTGCCCTCTTCCAGTTTAAAGCTATTAACTTTGACTTGTGAGTGCCTTTTGCACTGTTACAGATTAGGGCGCATGCTGCAAACTATACCTGCCATTCCGCGTTTTCCTCTGTTTGGAAGTTATTTTAATCTGACATTTTGGGGCAGTGTGGGGTTATTTTCCCTGGAAATGTATTGATCTTCAGTGTCAGGATAAGTCAAGCGATTTTGTTAAAGCTTGCTGTGAAAGTTCAGCATTTGTTACTTTTTGCCTTTAAGAAAGTCTTGCATGCCTGAGGTCTTGCATGGGTTTTGCATGTAGAAGATACCTGTATCAATCTATCTGTGCTACAGTTTTTCAGATAAAGGTCTTTTGAGGGAAAAACACCCATGAAAATTATTGCATTTGCCATATAGAAACAGAATCGTAGAAACATAGAATAGTTTGGGTTCAAAGGGACCTTTAAAGGCCATCTAGTCCAACCTCCCTGCAACAAGCAGGGACATCTTGAACTAGATCAGGTTGCTCAGAGCGCCATCCAACCTGACCTTGAACGTTTCCAGGGACGGAGCATCCACCGCCTCTCTGGGCAGCCTGTTCCCATGTTTCACTACTCTCATTGTAAAAAAATTCTTCCTTCTATCTAGCCTGAATCTACCCTCTTTTAGTTTAAAACCATTACCCCTTGTCCTATCAAAACGTTGCACTCAGCAGGTCTCTTGACATTTGGGGTAGGGTTTGATTGGTTTCATATGTGGTTTTTATTGGTCCTCTGAACCTTTGCTTAGCAGTGGTGACTTTTTTAGGGTAAGCCTAGATTTTCTTTCAGATATGTACTAAAAGTGAGGGGCAGGTTGTGTGTATTGTTTTATATGTATTTCTTATACCGTATAAACTATTTGGTTTGTAGATAGTTTTCACTTGTGTAGTGAAACTTCTTGGGAAAATACATTTCTTTTTCGTTAATTGCAGCTATAAATAAAGTAGTGGAGAAACGGAGAGAGATGGGCGTAATATTTCCTGTTGTGATCTTTGAGCCAGGCTAGATGAATGAGTCATTCATGTAAGGAGCAGCGCTGGTAATGAAGGCTTCAAGGAAAATATTAAATTCTGTCGCTGTGATTGGCCTGCGCTCAGGCTCCTGATCCCGAGAGCAACAAGTCCTGGGCTGTGCAGGTCCCCTGCGACGCAGCCTGCTCTGGCTCTCGCCCGCTGCTGCTCTGCCTTGCTGACCCTTTTTTCCATCATATCTTCTGAAAGCCACACTATCACCGTGGCAGGCGGAGAGACCTGATGTCCCCGGCAGGGATGCCTGCAGCCTGACTGCTGGGGAGGAGGCAGGGCTGCTGCTCTTGGGGAGGAAGCGGAAGGTGACTGACTTTTTAAAATAAATGCTTCATTTCTGTGAGCGTGCGCGTGTGTGCCCCACAAGGGTTTTGACGAGTTTCGCATGCTACTGATGTTATAGTACATGTGGTTGCTGCTTATTTTCAGCTGACGTCTCCGCTGCTCTTTTTCCTCTCACAACTGAGTATCACTTTCTGCCCTTGTCTGATCTACAATTACCACCCCCTATAACTTATGCCTCCCACTTTTTTTCTCACAGAAAAATAATGAGTTCTACTGATTATTTTCCTTATTTCTTCCCACTCCCTCAGCACCAAGCCTCACTAGCCTCCCCGCTCCAGGAGGGGGAAATGAAAATAGCAACAAAATTACTAATTATTCTGTGTCAGCCTCTTATTTGCTGCTGTCAGTGCTCCGCCATAACTCAGGTTCCCGGGGAGAAGGGTTAAAGCCCAAGCAGTTGCTGGGACCTTACATCTTCCTGCACAGGAATTTAATAACACCCCAGTTTTTTGGTTGCATGGAACTTTTAAGGGGAGACTTAAATACAATTTTCTGATGACTGTACTAGCAAAGAGGAGCTAATCCACTTTTTAATGAAATAAATGCTGTTTAGTTCATTATTGCTTGTTGTTAAAAACCATCAAAGCAAAACAAAACCAAACCTTTATTAGCTTAAAAAATAGATCTGCAGAATTAATTGCTTTTTAAGCATAGCATTAAACTGTTGCTTTTATTTATGGGAGTAATTTGGGGTACTTTTCTCTAAAACAGCAATGAAATCTCACATTCATGCTGTGTTTAAAGCAATTTTGACAAAATTAAACTGGTAATACCAGGCCTATTTTATTTCTCTAATAAGATATTTATGGTAAGTGTGGAACATTGCATCTAAGCCTGATTTCCAGCTGAAATCAGGTATCACAGAGTTTGCCAAACTCATTGTGTTTAATCTGGTTAGCAGTAATTGTTTTTGTTTTTTGTTTGTTTGGTTTTTTTTCTTATTTGCTAAACAGAACTTTGACATTTCCTGGAAAAGGGTTGGAATGAATTTTTGATAGTCTGTAAAAATCCATATGAGCAAACATGGCTTTAGCATTAATTCATGCCATGCTCAAATCAGAGATGGCATCCTGGTGCTGGAACAATATTTCTCACCACTGGGATTTGCCTCCTGTTTGCTCTCTCATACCAGTTTAATCCCTCTCAGTGAAAGCCATGAACAACAAATGCTACTTTGCCCTTGCTGCAAAGCTGCCTGGTTCATCTCCAGAGCTCGTTGTGGATATACAGGCCCAAGCTCAACAGCTGAGTTCGGCTCTGGGAGCAGCCACCATCCAGCAGCGCTGGATCCTGCTGCTGTCAAATGATGTCCTGGAGCTCAGGGTGCATCAGGACTCATGCATGCCTTCTGCCCCAAGCATGGCGATACCTCTGCAAGCAGCAGAGCTGATGGACTTATGAGCACCAAGCTCCTGCAAGCCATCGCCTCTCATGCAAACAAAGAGCTGGCAGCTCTTGTGGCTTCTTTGAGAGCAGCAGGAGCCAGGGGCCGGGTGGGCCTGACTTTCACATCGGCGCAAGAGCTCCTGTCAGCTGCTAAATGGCATCTTGCAGCCCTAAGGGGCAGTTCCCCCCATGTTGTCTTTCTCCATCTGGAGAAGCTCTTTGCAAATTTCCCCTTCTAGCAAGGCATAGATTGTGGGGTTGGGTTGGTTTGGTTTTTTTCGTAACACCACATTGCATGCTGACTGCTTTTAATACACTGATTCCTAGTGCTCTGCTCTCAGGTGCTGCAGTCCTGCTTCATTCTTGTAGACAAGAAGGTGGATTGCTAATGATGTGCCTAAATTCAGATCCATGGTGAAACTCAGAAGGTGTAACCATGAACCATGATCCCTGATGCCCTAATTATAACAAGTAAGCATACAGGAATGGTTGTTCTTAATGAAAGAAAGATCTGGCATGACTGAACTGCCAAGTGGGAACACTGTTTTTCTCCAGGTCAGCATAAGCTCTTTAACTCTGCCACCATGCTTCCCATGTGTCATGGCCACCATTCAATCCTTACGAGCCATGATGGTTCAGAGGTGGTTTGGTGCCACTGTGTAAGAGGAAAGGTGGCCATAGCTGTGACAGAAAAAATTGTTCTTAGACAATAAAAATCAACTGGCAAAGTTTTGAACCATGGAGCTGCAAGGGATAGTAGACTCAGCGGTCTGTAAAATGACACATCGCTTCATAGTTCAGCAAGGTGAATGTTTTGATTAATCAGAGCTGTCTTCCTATGGAAATGGGGTCTGATTATTTATTATTATGGAAAATGCGTTGGCTCTTTCCATATATAAAGTCATTTTGACTTGGACAGAAGTTCTTTGGCTTTTAGAGGATAATGCAGCGCTTCTCTCTCTTCACACCACTGCTTGAGCTAGCTGTTGTCTTTAATTCTCTTTTAAGACCACTTCTTTTCTGCAAATTGGAAAAATTTTCCTGAGGACACATCTTCCTCACAACTACTCATCCTCCCCACTTTTGCATACCTTTGTATTTTTGAGATTAAACTGCCTTATTTTGCTGAGCGTCAGTGACAGGTTCTCCTTCTTCCTTTGTTCTTTCTTTCGGCAGATCACCTCACTTTCTGTTTTCACACCACCACCCACTTATTCTTCTGTGAGCTCTGATACTTACCTGCCTCCCTTGTCTGTTCCTCAGCAATAAGCGGAGACCTTACCACGCTCTACAACTACCTGAAAGAAGGTTGTAATGAGGTGAGGGTTGGTCTCTTCTCCCAAATAGCAAGTGATGATGAGAGGAAACAACCTCAAGTTGTGCCAGGGGAGGTTTAGATTAGGTATTAGGAAAAATTTCTTCACCAAAAGCATTGTCAAGCATTGGAACAGGCTGCCCAGGGAAGTGGTTGAGTCACTATCCCTGGAGGTATTTAAAAGACGTGTAGATGTGGCACTTAGGGACATAGTTTAGTGGTGGACTTGGCAGTGTTAGGTTAATAGTTGGACTCTATTATCTTAAGGGTCTTTTCCAACCTAAATGATTCTGTGATTCCGTGATGCTATGATGTGCAGGCATCTTTGCTCTTCTTTCCTTCCACTTCACATTTTCTTCTCTTCATTTCTCAGAGTGTTTGGAGCACTCCAAAATTATCCTTTAAGCCTGATTCTTTGCTGTTACTGCGTTTGCTTTTGTATCCTGACGTTTTTCCCACTGTTTCCTGTTCTGAAGCCAGATATTTCCCATTCTCCTCATCTAGGAATCTTCTATCAAAATCTTCTTGTTCGCCAGATTTGCAAGTTTTCAGTATATCCAGCCTTCTCTCTTCTCTCATACCTTTTAATTCCCCATCCAAATTTTGGCTTCATCCTCAGCTGTGGCTTTAGTCTTGGGATCTTTTCTTCAGTGGAATGTGTTAGATTACATTTCTTACACATACATATTCCAGAGTGTGCTTACCAAGTGTAACTAGTCATTGTAATGGTCTTCTCTGGTCTTCATGTCCCATCTTTTGCTGTCTTGGCAACCACTTAGATAACTTCTCCTACTCCTACCCTTAAATGCAAAAGCATGAAAAAAGAAAGAAAAAAAGCTCCCAGCAACCTCTCCCACCTTTAAATTCACAGGAAACCACCACTGTGTTTCTGCTTTGTTGACTTTTTCATGGGCTCTTTTATCAGTGAGTTTTTGTTAAGGCTAAAAAAGCACTGAAATTGACTTTTGTAGAGTTTACTACACAAACCTGGTTTATCTGAAGGATTGAGTTCTTCCTTTCTTCTCCGCTGGAGTAACCTTGCTCTGAAGTTGCAGAGAACTGCTCCTAAATAGCTGGAGTGGGTAGAGAGCTGCATCTACCTTCAGATTTCTGTAATAGTGTCTACTATCTCTGGGAACACTGGGTTCTCCATATATTCATTGGTGGGGAACAGGCAGTTTTAATTTACAATTTAGTGGACCTGCTTAGACAAAGTATTTTGGGGGAGAAAAGGCACACAAATGGCTACAGCAGATGGCTTTGATGCATTCTTTCTCTACCCAGAAAGATAAAACCACTCAGTCCACTGGCGAGGTCCAGATTTCTCTCCTTAGTTGTCCTTTTGCTTGGCAGATATTTTTTGCTAGAAACTGTTGCAGTGAATATTGCTTTTTCCTTGAAAGGATTGCTTTTTTAGCCAGCAATCTAATTTCTGATGGATTTTTAAATATTTAATAAAGCAATTGGTTTGTAGAAAGCACTATTTGCATTGTCTTTGTGTTCTCACATGATGACTGGGGAGATTGACAAAGCAGTACTTTGTGTAATATCTATACTTATTGCCAAAACAGAAGAGGATAGATGTTTTCAATTTAGCATAGAATTCCCTACAGTACTTATCAGGCTTTACAGTCTTAACATTTTTAATCAGTTGTAAAAGATCCTCTTACTCTCTGATTTATATAATAGACCTTAGCTTTTCTATTTTTGCTTCATTTGACTTCAGAATGTTTCCGATGCTATAAAAAAAATGACATTTTGTTATTCTTATTTTCATCTTAAATTTTTCCATACATCAATGTTGATAAAATTCTCACTTTTTAAACAGTGACTTCTAAAGACAAAAAAAGATTAGCCATATCTGTAAAACAAGAGATACAATATTTAATATCAAGCACAGTACTGATATTTTATGTTACCATTTTTCCTCAAAATCGTATTGACTGAAATTTTCAAGGGACTAATGACTGGCCAAGTGTTCTGACTTCTCCATCTGCTGGAGAGCTTTTAATGCTTTCTGGGGAATGCTGGACTCTTTCTTCTCTCTCCCTCCCTCTTTTGAAAGAGGGATTATAGGAGGAATTGTGAGTTATGTAAACCTTCTCTGACACTCCCAGAAGTTTGTGTTGTGTGGTAGTATAGTGGTTGCTGCACTGATGCAAAAAAAATGCTGTCTTGGTCCTTAGTTTCCATTCAGTTTCAAGCACCTCTTTGACTCATCAGTGGCATTTCCTCTTTTCCTGTCCCATGGGTGACGCTGACCAAGGGTTAAGGCTCCTCCAGACATGTTTCCTGGCTGTCAGCATTTTCAGTGGGTCATCCCACTGAGAGCAAACACAGAGTAGCTGGTGGTAACATGGGTCATGTCTGAAAGCAGATGGTACAGAAGGGGCGGGCAGCTCCATGGTGGGACTGTTGTGTTTTGTAGCTCCAGCTTAAGCACACAGGTAAATCTGTTGCTTGGGACTTATTGGCAAAATGAAGGTCAGTTCCAGTCAAAGCAGAAATCTTGGCAGGATCAAGTGTCTTATTTAGTGGTTTCCTTCTAGAAATTTTTGGCCAATGCACACTGTAAGCCTGGTTTCTTGCTCTCAGAACCAGCAGCAATATTAACGTATGGGCAATAGTTTCAGTTGTAGGTTTTTCATAGCAGTTGCTTGATTTAATTTTGGAAAATAAAGTGACTTCATTTTACTGTTTCAGACTACTGTTCTATTTGTCAGGAAGGTTTGGAGACTGATCATAAATCCATCTTTTCTGTGGCAGACATTGCAGGGATAGTGTGACCTCACTGGTAGGCTTTAATTACTTGTTACATGTGCTTCGACTAGCTTGAAAACCGCTGACTGTCTTTAATTTCTGGGTTTTATTCAGGTCCTCCAAAGAGGACGCTGAGTATAAATATGTGAAGCTCATAATTATCCCCGTTCTCTCTAACTGAGTCTTAACAGACAGTGTCCTTGCCTGCTTGTGGGGTCCTATCATAGAATGGGCTGGGTTGGAAGGGACCTTCAAAGGTCATCTAGTCCAACTCCTCTGCAACAAGCAGGGACATCTTGAACTAGATCAGATTTCTCAGAGCCCTGTCCAACCTGACCTGGAATGTTTCCAGGGATAGGGCATTCACCACCTCTCTGGGCAGCCTGTTCCCGTGTTTCACCACCCTCATTGTAAAAAATTTCTTCCTTCTATCTAGCCTGAATCTACCCTCTTTTAGTTTAAAACCATTACCCCTTGTCCAATTGCAACAGACCCTATTAAACATTCTGTCCCCATCTATCTTATAAGCCCCCTTTAGGTACTGAAAGGCCACAATCAGGTCTCCCCAGAGCCTTCTCTTCTCCAGGCTGAACAACCCCAACTCTCTCAGCCTGTCCTCATAGGAGAAGTGCTCTATGCCTCTGACCATTTTTGTGGCCCTCCTCTGGGCCGGCTCCAACATGTCCATGCATTTCCTGTGCCGAGGGCTCACCAGAGCAGAGTAGAGGGGGCAGAATCACCTCCCTCAGCCTGCTGAGCATGCTTCTTTTAATGCAGCCGAAGACATCGTTGGCTTTCTGGGCTGTAAGCACACATTACTGGCTCATGTCCAGCTTGTCATCCACCAGTACTCCCAAGTCCTTCTTCTCAGGGCTGCTCTCAATCAATTCTCCCCCAGCCTGTATCGATACCAGGGTTTGCCCAAACCCAGGTGCATGACCCTGCAGTTGTCCTTGTTGAACTTCATGAGTTCAACCTCATCAAGACAGGTGAGCAAAGAGAGTACTACTTTCGAGAAGTTTAACCAAATACACATGTAGGGTGATACTTAATGTGCCTAGCTGGTATCCTTTGATAACTCTTGGCTCACTGTTGTATTGTTGCTATGCAATCTTCCTGAAAACTGTAAACTCAGGGTTACCTGCAATGAAGAATTTACTACAAATATTTGAAATCAGAGAGTGGGAAAATGAAGGATTGTGTTGTTTTCTAAATATAATTTTTTCATTTAAAAAGCTATTATAATCATGGCTTTAACTCCCTCATTACACATTACATATTTTTCCTCAGAGCCAACCTTTTTGGGCAGTGGGAAGAAGCATTATTTCACAGATGCAATTCCATTTGGGGCAAAGATTTTAGGAGCCATAAGGCAGTGTCTTTACAACAGATTAAATAAAGAGCCTTGTAACGAGAGGCTAGTGCACAATCTGGCCAGTTGGCAACAAAAAGGAAAAAATTTGCTTACAAGTGAAGGGTAAGAGCATTTTAACTTTGAACAACTCAGTACATGATGCAGTTGCTAGGTAATGTCTTTCATTTCTGGAAAAAGTCTTGAGGTGAAAGCTAATCAATAAGGTAGATGCAGTGTGATGTCATTTGTTGCCATGGTTTCTGAACTTAGCAGTCTGTTATCTGCAAATAATATTGATGGTTGCTATGCAGTTGAATCTTTTCATATTGTTGTTTTGCCATTATAAAGCTCTTTAATCTTGGCTAAGGCTTCAAAGAGCAGAGTGTCTACGAGTTTAAACGTTGTAATAGATAGGCTTGTATTACAATCCTAAAATATCTTGAAATTTACTACCTAATAAACAACAG